>NW_028245329.1:0-100919 GCF_964263255.1 Lissotriton vulgaris
CTAAGTACCATGGGTATAACAACGTTATAAGGAAACAAGGGTTACTTAGCGTATTTGAGATTAGAACTGATGCAGTATAGGAACACAATGGAAGCTATACGCAAAACAAATTTCCAAACCCAGCCGGGAAAGGAGTTTATTATCTGGAGACAATATCCAATCTTACAATATAAACAGTATAACTTGACACAAGCCTGTGCCGTACAAACCAGAAGGAAAGAAACAAGGATAGCAAAAAAGTGAAAGGGGTGTTTTTCAGGCAAAGGAAGAAGAGCATGGACAGGGTACTGTAAAGAGTCAATAATTAATCACAGTATCACCTGAGAGTTGGGTGTACACATTCACAAATGAAAATAATATAGGTGTGACCCCACTCATGGGTGTCGACGTTTCGATCCCTTAGCTCAAATAATAACATGGGATCATCATCAGGACTTTTGTAATAGACAAAAACATGCCTGAATGAAATCAATAACGCCTGTTAGGAGAAAAAGAAACAAAGAAAAAAGAAATTTTTCAGAAACTCAAGAGCGTTTTCGCATATATGCCAACCTTTGTAACACTTTCTAAGTAAGTGACCACGTGCACAGTGTTTGTGTCCTACTTAAAAAACAGCAACAATATTTACACGTTTCTCGGATTCGCAGTGTCATGCGTGAATTATTACGTCAAAGAGCGCTGTGTTGTGAAGGTGCTTAGACGCGAGGAGGAGAAATTACAGTGGAGTGAAAGTCTACTGTGACTAAGGGCGGTGTAGCTTGCAAGTGCATTCATGACTTAGTGGGAATGGATGGTCATACCTCAATGAGGTCTAGGGCATAAACTGCAATGGTGAAGCGTCCTTTACTTCAAGATGTGGTACTGGCTCTGCAATGGGGGCAAAGCACGCAAAAAATGAAGGGTCATAGTAACATGGGGGGAAAAAATGGGAGTGGTGTGGGGTAGGATAGGGGTGTACCTACCACGTGGATAACGCGGTGGAAAGCCTTAGTGGGGGATCCAGTGGAAGGTACTTGCGGTACTAAGTCCCTCGAAATTCGTTTTCAACTGCGAAAGATAGCAGCTCTGAAAACAAAATCAAATTAAAACTAAGCTTGGTCGTAAGGAGAATGAGGGCGCTTCACACCGTGGGCTAAGAATTTTAATTGTCATACCTTGGTTCACTTGTTGTGTGAACAAAAATCCGTTTTTAATGATGCAGTAAGTAAAAACAAGAATATGTCAACATCGTAGTCGCATAAGATGTGGAACGCCCAACGCACCCCTGGTCGAACATTTTGGCCACTTGAACCACACGGCAGATGATCTCCGCTGGACTGTTCTAAAAGCCATCAAATTACCCCAGAGAGGTGGGAACCTACAACAGCTAATGAATCGTGAGGAGCTGAAATCAATCATTCAGTTCAACACCATCCGAAAAGGACTTAATCGGAGCGAGGACTGGACTACTTTGCTCTAATTGAACTGTATCACATGGATGATAAACTGGTTTAACTGTGTACTTTGAACAATCTGGACTCTCGAAGGAATTTCTTACCATAATGATATACTTCCTTGGATTTAAACAGACAAACAGGGAATTATACTTGCCCCCGATATAGGTTTTGATTTTTTTAAATATCAATGATGAAAAGTATTGCAATCATAATGTCACTTGACCACTGCTGTTATAAGAAATCCAGAGTTCACCGTGTATCACAACTTTAAAAAGAATTTTTTTAATCTTTCACCAGTGGCACTCATGATTAATCCGTGCACTTCCCCTTGTTGCATGTATCACCATCCACTCCAAGATGGCCCCCTCCTTGTCCTTCCCGGATGACGCTTGCAACCCTCGTCACGTGACCGGCAAGACTCTTCCAAGTCCGCCTTCACACTGTGACGTTTGCTAAGCATCAGGCACCGACCGAGCAGCACACGAGAGACGCGCCCGTATTCAGACGCGGTAAGTGGCAATTGTAGGCTTTGCTGCTGACTCGTTCACTAGCTCGACTCTTCAGTAATGGGATGCCCCTTTCCCAATTTTCTCCAACAGCGTCACTACCGCCACATTGTTGGCTCCCGATATGCACGGCCATCGCAGCCTGCATCATTAAAAACGGATTTTTGTTCACACAACAAGTGAACCAAGGTATGACAATTAAAATTCTTAGCCCACGGTGTGAAGCGCCCTCATTCTCCTTACGACCAAGCTTAGTTTTAATTTGATTTTGTTTTCAGAGCTGCTATCTTTCGCAGTTGAAAACGAATTTCGAGGGACTTAGTACCGCAAGTACCTTCCACTGGATCCCCCACTAAGGCTTTCCACCGCGTTATCCACGTGGTAGGTACACCCCTATCCTACCCCACACCACTCCCATTTTTTCCCCCCATGTTACTATGACCCTTCATTTTTTGCGTGCTTTGCCCCCATTGCAGAGCCAGTACCACATCTTGAAGTAAAGGACGCTTCACCATTGCAGTTTATGCCCTAGACCTCATTGAGGTATGACCATCCATTCCCACTAAGTCATGAATGCACTTGCAAGCTACACCGCCCTTAGTCACAGTAGACTTTCACTCCACTGTAATTTCTCCTCCTCGCGTCTAAGCACCTTCACAACACAGCGCTCTTTGACGTAATAATTCACGCATGACACTGCGAATCCGAGAAACGTGTAAATATTGTTGCTGTTTTTTAAGTAGGACACAAACACTGTGCACGTGGTCACTTACTTAGAAAGTGTTACAAAGGTTGGCATATATGCGAAAACGCTCTTGAGTTTCTGAAAAATTTCTTTTTTCTTTGTTTCTTTTTCTCCTAACAGGCGTTATTGATTTCATTCAGGCATGTTTTTGTCTATTACAAAAGTCCTGATGATGATCCCATGTTATTATTTGAGCTAAGGGATCGAAACGTCGACACCCATGAGTGGGGTCACACCTATATTATTTTCATTTGTGAATGTGTACACCCAACTCTCAGGTGATACTGTGATTAATTATTGACTCTTTACAGTACCCTGTCCATGCTCTTCTTCCTTTGCCTGAAAAACACCCCTTTCACTTTTTTGCTATCCTTGTTTCTTTCCTTCTGGTTTGTACGGCACAGGCTTGTGTCAAGTTATACTGTTTATATTGTAAGATTGGATATTGTCTCCAGATAATAAACTCCTTTCCCGGCTGGGTTTGGAAATTTGTTTTGCGTATAGCTTCCATTGTGTTCCTATACTGCATCAGTTCTAATCTCAAATACGCTAAGTAACCCTTGTTTCCTTATAACGTTGTTATACCCATGGTACTTAGCTACCCTTTGGGTCCCCTTGTACTTTGTAAAGCTTGTAGCGCAATCACCAGGATTGCAGGGTTCCTTGTAACTCATTCCACCTCGCCGCCGAGGTTTACCTTCCTAGTGCTCTCGTACACACACCACTATACCTCTAGGATCACTTCCTCCTCTTACTTTCCGTCTTAGGAGATGTCAGACCATGCCCCTTTGTACACAGTAGACCACATCAAACATCTCTGCACATTACCGTCACTTCTATCAGAAACCCCAGATGCTCCAACACCTACAGAGTCCAGCTTACCAGAGCAGTTAGAGAAGTTAAAGAAAAAACAGGTTAGGCTTCAATTAATGATATTAATGCTAACTGATTATTTGAAATCAGGAGTAATCCCTCTTGGACTACAAGTACGTAATATCCCCGGTATCTTCACGGACAATCCTAGATATATAACGAATTTCAGTCACATTGGAACTACATGTTCAAGACAGTGGTTGGCATTGGGCATAGACATTGCCACAGAAACGTTGAAAACCCTCGAGACAGAAATTGCCGATTTGCTCAAACAGATTAATGATTCCGACCCCACAGCTGAGTGTAAGAAATTATTAGAACAAGTAGACAAAACTATTGCAGATTATTATCGTATTGAACAGAACAAAAAATCCAACAAAATTAAAAAGGACATTAAAAACTATAGTGCTGAGTCCACTTATCCATATTTAAATAAAGATTTCTACACTAACAGACCTTACTTTAATCCTCAGAATAGACCTTGGGGCCGATTTAACAAACGCCAGAATATAGTAGGCTTCTCAGATACCTCAGAGGAGTCATCTGACAACTCAGATCCAGGTGAGGGAAGCAGCAACCGAGGTAGGGGACGTGGAGGAGCACAAAGCAATTTTTTACCCAGGGGCCAGCCGGGCACCCCTTTGAGAGGGAGGGGCAAGAAGCCCAGGAGATGGTTCAACGCTCCAGGCGAACGGAGAACCCGCAACAACTTTTACCAGTGGTGATACCCACACCACAAGACATGACAGAAATACTGCCCATCTTTAATCTGTCTAACCACATTTTACAACACTCTGAACTTGAACTCTTGAAGAAGGGTCTCTCTTTTGTCCCCACTATACGTCCTAATTATATGGAACTTCAAACAGAGCTACTTCGTTTTTTCAGATTGATACGGCTGAAAGCATTTTTTCAGTTACACCCAGCACCTGAATTAAACAGAAATACCCCTTTTTGCCCCCCCTCCACTTTCCTACCAACATCCAGCATGATTCCGCCGGAGGTAATTACATTTGAGAAACTTATTCTCAAAGAGCTGGAATTTTATGAAAAGAAGAAATTGTATATTCCCTACAACATCCCTAAAAGCGAAAAGGAGGCAATAGAATCACTCAAATCCAATAGTGACTTAGTTATCAAAAGTGCCGATAAGGGTGGGGGTATTGTCCTTCAGAATATTGACAACTACAAGAACGAAATCTTACGCCAACTGGATAACAGGGAGCATTATATGAGACTCGGCCGTAATCCCACGGTTGAAATCCAAGCCCTTATCAAGAAGATTACTACGGATGCCAGAGACGAGGGCTTTCTTAGCAAGAAGGAATTTGCCTTCCTAAATGTTAAAAGTCCTCGCCTCCCCGTTATCTATACCCTCCCTAAGGTTCACAAAAGCATTGAGAATCCGCCGGGACGTCCAATTGTCTCGTCCTGTGGTTCCATTTTGGAGCCATTAGGGTCCTACGTAGACTTTTTTATTAAAGACTTCGTGCCTACCACATGCTGTTACGTCCGTGACAGCATGCAAATGATTAACCTCGTTGAACATCAGCCCTATGACCCCAATACCCAGACACTGTGTACACTAGACGTAGAGTCGCTCTACACCAATATTCCTCAGGGAGCGGCTCTTCGTGTAGTGGAGGGGATACTTGACTCTAGACTAAGACCTCATAGAGTACCGACGCTGTTCATACTGCAGCTACTTGAACTTTGCCTCACGAAAAATTACTTCGTGTTTGAAGGGACCTTTTACCAGCAGATCAAAGGCACAGCGATGGGGGCGATTTTTGCTCCTCATCTGGCGGTGTTGTATATGGACGCCCTAGAGACAGGCACTATCCTGACTGACACTAACCCTTTCATAACCAGCATAGGTGTCTGGCGCAGGTACATAGACGATATCTTTTTGATATGGAACTCAGAGAGCGAAATGCTTAATTCATTCCTACACTGGCTGAATAATAATTGCGATAACTTGCAGTTCACGCTCACACACCACAAGACAGAGATACCATTTCTAGATCTTTTGATCTACCACGAGTCGGGTGAACTCCTCACTCGCCTCTACAGAAAACCCACTGAGCGGAATACTCTTCTGAGGTACGATAGCAACCATCCCAAGGCCCTGAAGGATTCTCTCCCCTACTCACAGTTTCTGCGGATCAGACGCAATTGCTCTTCAAAGACTGACTATTTTAGGGAAGCAGGTTTCTTATGCTCCAAACTGAAGGCACGAGGCTATCCCAGCAGAATAGTAAGGAACGCGTCCAAGCGGGCCTGGTATTGCCCCAGGGAGATCCTGCTCCAACCCAAGACCAGACCTAATACGGAAAGAATTGCTTGTGTCACGACTTTCTCACCTATCTCGAACAAAATCCGTAAAACGATTCTAAGACATTGGCCTACCTTAAACGCAGGGCAGCTGAGTTTTGACAGACCATTATTTGCTTTCAAAAAAAGTAGGAATATAAAAGACCACCTTGTTCGAGCCGCCTTACCGGCACCCCCACTTATGAACACAATTGAGTCAAACTGGGGCCTACCCCCACTAAGGGGCCACGTGAAATGTGGGCAATGTGTTGTATGCAATCTGGCACTAGAGGGGCGCACATTTAGTCACAATAACATCACGGTTGACATGAGGGACTTCACGAACTGTAACAGTCACAATGTTATCTATGCGATTGTATGTCCTTGCCCCTTGATGTATGTAGGCCAGACTACACAGAAAGTAAAAACAAGAATATGTCAACATCGTAGTCGCATAAGATGTGGAACGCCCAACGCACCCCTGGTCGAACATTTTGGCCACTTGAACCACACGGCAGATGATCTCCGCTGGACTGTTCTAAAAGCCATCAAATTACCCCAGAGAGGTGGGAACCTACAACAGCTAATGAATCGTGAGGAGCTGAAATCAATCATTCAGTTCAACACCATCCGAAAAGGACTTAATCGGAGCGAGGACTGGACTACTTTGCTCTAATTGAACTGTATCACATGGATGATAAACTGGTTTAACTGTGTACTTTGAACAATCTGGACTCTCGAAGGAATTTCTTACCATAATGATATACTTCCTTGGATTTAAACAGACAAACAGGGAATTATACTTGCCCCCGATATAGGTTTTGATTTTTTTAAATATCAATGATGAAAAGTATTGCAATCATAATGTCACTTGACCACTGCTGTTATAAGAAATCCAGAGTTCACCGTGTATCACAACTTTAAAAAGAATTTTTTTAATCTTTCACCAGTGGCACTCATGATTAATCCGTGCACTTCCCCTTGTTGCATGTATCACCATCCACTCCAAGATGGCCCCCTCCTTGTCCTTCCCGGATGACGCTTGCAACCCTCGTCACGTGACCGGCAAGACTCTTCCAAGTCCGCCTTCACACTGTGACGTTTGCTAAGCATCAGGCACCGACCGAGCAGCACACGAGAGACGCGCCCGTATTCAGACGCGGTAAGTGGCAATTGTAGGCTTTGCTGCTGACTCGTTCACTAGCTCGACTCTTTAGTAATGGGATGCCCCTTTCCCAATTTTCTCCAACAGCGTCACTACCGCCACATTGTTGGCTCCCGATATGCACGGCCATCGCAGCCTGCATCATTAAAAACGGATTTTTGTTCACACAACAAGTGAACCAAGGTATGACAATTAAAATTCTTAGCCCACGGTGTGAAGCGCCCTCATTCTCCTTACGACCAAGCTTAGTTTTAATTTGATTTTGTTTTCAGAGCTGCTATCTTTCGCAGTTGAAAACGAATTTCGAGGGACTTAGTACCGCAAGTACCTTCCACTGGATCCCCCACTAAGGCTTTCCACCGCGTTATCCACGTGGTAGGTACACCCCTATCCTACCCCACACCACTCCCATTTTTTCCCCCCATGTTACTATGACCCTTCATTTTGTGCGTGCTTTGCCCCCATTGCAGAGCCAGTACCACATCTTGAAGTAAAGGACGCTTCACCATTGCAGTTTATGCCCTAGACCTCATTGAGGTATGACCATCCATTCCCACTAAGTCATGAATGCACTTGCAAGCTACACCGCCCTTAGTCACAGTAGACTTTCACTCCACTGTAATTTCTCCTCCTCGCGTCTAAGCACCTTCACAACACAGCGCTCTTTGACGTAATAATTCACGCATGACACTGCGAATCCGAGAAACGTGTAAATATTGTTGCTGTTTTTTAAGTAGGACACAAACACTGTGCACGTGGTCACTTACTTAGAAAGTGTTACAAAGGTTGGCATATATGCGAAAACGCTCTTGAGTTTCTGAAAAATTTCTTTTTTCTTTGTTTCTTTTTCTCCTAACAGGCGTTATTGATTTCATTCAGGCATGTTTTTGTCTATTACAAAAGTCCTGATGATGATCCCATGTTATTATTTGAGCTAAGGGATCGAAACGTCGACACCCATGAGTGGGGTCACACCTATATTATTTTCATTTGTGAATGTGTACACCCAACTCTCAGGTGATACTGTGATTAATTATTGACTCTTTACAGTACCCTGTCCATGCTCTTCTTCCTTTGCCTGAAAAACACCCCTTTCACTTTTTTGCTATCCTTGTTTCTTTCCTTCTGGTTTGTACGGCACAGGCTTGTGTCAAGTTATACTGTTTATATTGTAAGATTGGATATTGTCTCCAGATAATAAACTCCTTTCCCGGCTGGGTTTGGAAATTTGTTTTGCGTATAGCTTCCATTGTGTTCCTATACTGCATCAGTTCTAATCTCAAATACGCTAAGTAACCCTTGTTTCCTTATAACGTTGTTATACCCATGGTACTTAGCTACCCTTTGGGTCCCCTTGTACTTTGTAAAGTGGGTTAAAGGTATAACAATGATATTAATCTATGTTATGTTATGTTATGTTAACACGTTCTTCTACAGCGCAACAGCTACTCCAAAAGGAGTGTCCCGGCGCTTTGGCGAAGAGGTCCTTTGGGGGCAGCAACATAACTGAACAGTAAGGAAAGGCGGGGGCCCTATCTGGTGAAAAGCCAAGTTTTTAAAGCCTTTCTGAAGGACATAAGGCTGGGGGTCTGTCTAAGAGAAAGGGGAAGCTCGTTCCAAGCACGAGGGGCCAAATGGTGAAAAGAGCGGCCGCCCTGTCTGGCGCGTTTAATGGTCGGAACTACCATTTTAGACAAAGAGGCAGACCGTAAAGCTCTATTAGGCTTATAAAAAACAAGATGTTTCCTGATGTAACTAGGGCCAATGTCATGAAGGGCTTTGAAGGTCAACGTCAGACTTTTGAAAAGGACTCTCTTGGCTATAGGAAGCCAGTGCAGTTCTTTTAACAGGTCAGAGGCACTAGCGCGTCTGGGGAGCCCGTAGATGGCGCGGGCAGCTGAATTTTGGACTACTTGAAGTCGCCTCACAAGGTATTTAGGGAGTCCTAGGTAAATGGCGTTTGCGTAGTCTAATCTAGACCCAACAAGTGATTGAACAATGACCCTTCTATGGTTGATTGAAATCAAGGGGAGAAATTTTCTAAGCATCCGAAGGATGCCAAAACATTTCCCCGAGAGGCAAGATATTTGGGGCCCAAAAGCTAAGTCATTATCGACGATGATTCCTAAATTTTTAGCTTTGATACTTGCATTTGCAGGTGGAAACAAGTCTTGCGGCCACCAGCTTTTCCAGTTTGGTTCAGTAGCGCAGCCAAAGAAAAGCAGCTCCGACTTGTCGGAGTTGCATTTTAAACCGTGCCCTCTGAACCAACCAAAAACTGCCTCTAAGCAGCTTCTGATGAGAGTCCCGTCAAACACCTCATTCTTGTCATATGTATACAAGAGTTGGGTGTCGTCAGCGTAGGACACGATCTGAGCGCCGAAAGACTCCGCCACCTCTGCAAGGGGGGCCAAAAAGATGTTAAAGAGCAGGGGGCTAAGAATAGACCCCTGAGGGACCCCTACTTCCAGAGGTGCCATAACGGCGGAGTGTGGGGGCGCCCAGATCGTTTGTCGACGGTCGGCTAGAAAGGATTTAAGCCAGTTTCACACCGTCCCCCGAAGGCCACATTCCCAGAGTCGTGTTAGGAGGGTATCATGGGGAACGGTGTCGAACGCCGCCGACATGTCCAACATGACCAACATGGCCTTTCCTCCAGCATCCAACACCTCTCTAATAGCGACAGTGACTTCTAGTAGCGCGGTCTCCGTGCTGTAATTAGCACGAAAACCAGATTGAGTGTTGTGCAACAGATGGTTCTCCTCGATGAAGTTAGAGATTGATCTGTGCACATGTCTTTCTGCCACTTTCGCCAGAGCGGGGAGGAGAGAGATTGGCCTGTAGTTGGCATGGACGGTAGGATCTAGGGCTGTTTTTTTTAGAAGTGGAAGAATGAGAGCACACTTCCAAGCCCGAGGGACTACACCAGAAGACAGTGAGGAGTTGAGGATGGAATTGATGAATATAACAAAACGCCAACATAGTGGCATGTGATTCACCTCGTAACTTACATTAAACACACAGAGGTGGGAACGCTGATAGTCTAAGCAAATCGGATGTGGTGCCTGGTATCACTCTGCAACGTGGAAAGTCACTGTGAAAATACATTAAAGCCCATATTGGTAACATACCAAATAAAACTGGCAGACTTATAAAAAACTACTAAAGAGTCCCAGGGCTTCGTGACATACCTTTAGAATGTGCCAATCTTGCCGAATGTTTAGTCTAGGCAATACCGATGTAGTTTCTAGTGTAACACTGAACACTGTAGCGTAATACGTCGCTGTAACAAAGCAATAGAGCCCGTATTGGTAACATGCTAATTAAAACTGTGAGACAGCTCCGAATAGAGAGCCAGAGGGCTCCGTGACATACCTTTTTAAAGAGCCATTCTGTGCCTTGTATGTAAGAGCAAGGCAGGGTGGAACGACCGTTCCAAATGCGACCAAGACGGCTGAATCCGCCAAGCTGCTTCGTATAGTTAGAGCAGAAGCGGCTTCCATGGTGATTGAATCCTACGAGGGAAGGGAATCACCAGTCAAGGAGGAGCGGGGACTCTAATTAGTTTTAGGTAAAAGCCGCGGTGTTCTCGAGGCGGCGGAAGGGGATACTACTTACTAAAACACAAAAAGAGGCCACTGCAGTCAGACGCTCATCTCTGCAAACTCCGCAGGCTGCTACGCGGAGTGGGGGGTGGAGTCAGTATTCGAGTAGTGTCAAGGACATGGAAGAGTTACTAGATAGTTACGGGTAGAACGGCACTACAGAAATGTCTCCAATTCAAAGCAATATTAGATATCAATAAAAGGATTAACCAGTATGGTATTTAACATTCTCAAATTGATAATCTGCTCGAGCAACTCTCGCACAAGAGGTTGTAAACGAGTGATTATAACAAAAATGTGGCGAAAACTCTCTCACAGGGGATTCGTCTCAGATATTCATGGCAATATATGGATTCAGTTGGTCTGATATGACTCATTAATAAACAGGGGGATTTTGACACGAGTTGTTGTGGCTATACAATAATCCCAATTAATATGACAACAATTAAGAAAAATACTTAGAACAAGTACAAATAAGTCCCATAATACAGCTCGTGCACTTCTCTAGCATGAGAGTGTAGACGAGCGTCAAGTACACATAATATGATGGTATAACAGAATTTTTTTTTAAAAAAAGGTGCATATGGAACATCTGGTGCACTTCTCAGACATGAGAGTGTAGACGAGTAGATTCGAGTTGTAAGTGGGCATAGAGCAAAATATGAAGGCAAACACCAGAGCATAACAACAATAATCAGATACATCAACCTAATGCTGCCAATTGTGCCAGGCTACTGTCTTGTTCATTTATCCCATTTTTTATGGAGTCTAAAAGAGACATCCATTTGGATTCACGTGTATTAAGAACAGTAGGTAAGTTCCCCCCTCTTCTCCCTAAGGATACTTTTTCAATGACCAACCATTTTAAATCAGACACCATATGTCCTGCATTTTGCCAGTGTTCTACCAAAGGTGCACCCAACACCTTACATCGTAGTCTACTGCAGTGAGAAGAGATGCGGGATTTGATTTTTTGTTGGGTTTGTCCAACATATACCTGATTGCATGGGCATAGTATAATGTAAATCACACTATTCGTGTTACAATTTGTGTGATGTTTTAAGGTGTAAACCCTGTCACCATGGGCAAAAGTCTTGGTCTGAATGGTGGTGTCACATGCAGTACATGTACCGCATCTGTAATGTCCGACCAAGGGAGGTAGATTCCATAAAGTTGTAAGAGTTGGAGGACTCACTGGTTCCAGGTAGGAATCGACCACCATATCTCGTATATTTTTGGCCCTTTTGAAAGAGTGGAGGGGGAGATGTGGTTGTTTAATCTCATCTGCTATCAAAGGCCAGTTCTTATTTATGATTTGTTTCACCTCATTGCTTCGTGGATCTGCCTAATTTATCCCCTGATTTATTAAAATCTGTCTATCTCACTCTCCGCCTACAATTCGAGACCACCACCCTGGGGTCAATAGAGTTATCTGAGGGGTACATACTTCCCAAGTTTAGAGCTTTAAGTTCTACTACCAGCGCATGATGATCACTATCTAAGTGCGGGATAATTTTAAAATCCAACATCCTATCCCAGGAATTAGAATTAATAAAAATATCATCTAGTATAAACCCACGATTTTTACTGTTGAACGTGTATCCATTAGATGTGTCAGATAAGGATCTCCCATTACACGCTCTTAATGAATGTCTCAATGTAAGACAATTCATCTGGATCACCAGGGGAGACCATTTTTCAACTTTTGGGCATCTCGACTCTGGGATTTTCAAAAAATGGTCCTCATCAGATATAGTATCAGGGGACAATCCCTCGAGTGGCTCAAACTGGCAGTTAAAATCCCCTCCTACTATAATCATTTGATTTACATGAATAGAACCTAAAAAGTAGGTAATTCTTCCACCGTGTTGGATTCTTTGTCATTAGGAGTAGGTCTCATATATACATTTATTAGGACAAGATGAGATTTAGAAGGAAACCGCAATAAAACACTTAAAATGTCAATGGAACATCTGTCAATTTGCTCTGCTGAGCACCCCAAATGAGAACCTACCCATATGGTAAGGCCCCCAGATGGTCTCCGTATTCCCCAGACCCCAGAAGTTGCTGGGCTACTGAAGGAGGCATACCCTAATTTAGGAACCTCTCCTCTTGCCCAGGTTTCCTGAAACATGCAGATTTCAAAATGGTTAAAAGTTTCCCAATCAGGGTCATCTAATTTACTGTTTATACCTGGGATATTCCAGGACAAAACCCTTGTAACCTGGGAATTCAGTAAATTCTTATTGGGGAACACTAAGGGGGACTGGTTCGTAGACACATTTAATGATCCAGTGGCATCCGAGGCATTTGGCCCCACAACTAATAATCGTCCATGATTTTCAAAGTCGGTAGGCCCACAATCATGACAGTTTTTGCATCGGGAGCCGCTCATGCTCCCTCTAGCTAGACCATCCTCAATCTCAGAATTTGGGCCTGTAGAGCTACCCTGAGCCCCAAATTCTAGTGTTGCGGAAAGTATTTCCTCCTTATTAATTAAGTTGGCTTCCTTCAGTCAATCTACTCCCTCGAGGGGACTAAACCTGTTTCCAGTAGGAATATTAAAAATTGGTTGGTTATGCAACAGCTGACCTAGGTATAGTAATGCTGGTTTTCTCAGTACAGATCTCCTTCCCAACTCATAAAAATGACCTTGCTGTAAGGGCCTATTTGGGGGATAAAAATAGCCTATGGGGAGTAATAAGATACTACCCGTATTCCTCCCATACTCAGTTGCTAAAACCTTTTCAATCATACTTGGATTTCTAAAATTAATTACTATGCATTCTCCTTCAATGTCCTTGTAACATTCGC
The DNA here is from genome assembly GCF_964263255.1 of Lissotriton vulgaris. Taxonomy (NCBI): domain Eukaryota; kingdom Metazoa; phylum Chordata; class Amphibia; order Caudata; family Salamandridae; genus Lissotriton; species Lissotriton vulgaris. The sequence continues at coordinate 13,458 of NW_028245329.1, forward strand.
CTATCCAACCCACCCTTCTTGTGGTTAGGATCTCTTGGGTGTTCTCATAGCTAAAGTTGCTATGGTTCACTAAAAAATGAATGGATTTGTTTTTTAAATCTTGATTAGTTTCTACTAGCCCCTTTCTTAATTCAGGAACCCCTGCAAGTACCAGTACGTATGGGGTAGACTTTGGCGGTAAATGTATGATTGGGGGACAATATGTTTGATTTTTGCATTCTAAAGCGTTAAAGTGCTGAATTAAAGAAGTACCTTCCTCCACCTGTCTAAAGCTTTTTTGTGCATCCCCTCTTTTTTCTGGGAATGGGGGGGCCTGATTTGCCATATTTATGGTTGGCAGGGGTTGCCTCGCTACACTAGTTCCATTTTGCTTCCTAGATTGTTGATCAATATCTGCATTTACAGGATGGCGTCTTTCATTTGAGGTTAAGGGGGGGCCAGGTAGTGGATTACTTGTAGTGGCCTGGGCACATGACATACTATCTCTGCCAGTTGTATCCTTAGTCATCTTCCTAATTTTTAGCCATCCATTATGTTTCGCTGTCAGCCAATCTAGCCTAACCAGTAGGGGTGTTAACTCTTCCTTAACAACTGATCTCATTTGCAGCTGGAGATTTGTCACCAACAGTGTAACCCGTGCGGGCTGATCATTAGTGGGTTCTGTGCTGTCCTCTGAGTGTATCCCCCCTAGGTTACCATTTTCAGTGCTAGAATCCTGCAATTTTTTCCTTCTTGCAGGCAATTTTACATTAGATTTTGATTTAGCTTTACTTTTTCTTCCTGGGCACCTTGGGGTAATGACCTTAGGTGGCTCTAAACTCAATGGCTCCGTAATTACAGATTGATCATTGGTAGACTGTATTGTTGGTACTAAGCATGAGCGAATTTTGCGGATCTCGCGTTCGCGAATTTTGCGGATTTGCGGATTCGCAATCCGCAAAATCCGCGAATTCCCGCGAATTTGCGGATTTTTTTTTTTTGTGTTCGCCCGTGTTTCTGCCAGTTCGCGAGGGTTTTGTACACTTTCGCAAATTGCGAACTTAACTGTCGGGTCGCAAGTTTCGCGAACTTGTTGTTTCTACGTGTCCAGCCTGTTTGGGACACTCTTCTTCATCACTGCCACTCTCTGTCACCACTGCCACTCTCTGACTACTCATGCCACCCTCTGGCCCACCCATGCCACCCTCTGTTTCATCACCACACCCTCTGGTTGTCCAGTGTACATTATTTTCGGCAAAGCAAAGCACACCTTCCCTGCCTCAAGTGACCTGAATTAATTTGGGGCTGATTAATGTGTCACAGAATATTTTTTTAGCTGGCACCTGCTTCCTTAGTGCGCCCTGATTAGTGATCTTTTGCCCTTGCTAAGTGCTTTCATTGTTGCAAAATTAGTTACAACACCTGCCCTGCCCCAACTGACAATAATGAATTAGGGGCTGATTAATGGATTTTAACTTCCAGCCTGGCTCCTGCTTGTCTCCCTTAGCTGTAATTCAGGACCTTTGTGGCATATGTGTAACTATTCTGAGGTTCAGAGCAGGGTCACATAATAGTTTCAACTGGCAACTGAACTCTGGAGGGGCCCCTCAGGAAGCACTACAGGAAATGGCTACTAATGATGAGCCTGAACTTTTGAACCTGGTAAGTAGTTACTTTCAGTTTTGCTAAGATCGTATTTCTGCAATTTTGCACTTATTCGCGGGGCGCGAACTCACGCGAACTCACGCGAACAGTGCGAGCAGTGCGAGCAAAATCCGCTGCTCGCGGATTTGCGGATTTTGCGGGAGATTCGCAAATCTCGCGGATTGCGGATTTCCCGAAAATCCGCAAAATCCGCGAGCGAAACGGATTTTCCGCCCATGCTTAGTTGGTACCCTTGGATCGGCTGGTGAGTTAAAATCTATCGACGCCTCTCTGTTCGTTCAATTTCTGTGGTTACCACTCCCAATGCTTTCTCTAACATCCTATCTATGGATGAGGTTTTAGAGTTATTTCTAGGGAGAGCTAAAGTTTGTCGCTTCGCCACTCAAGCCCGCTTGCCCATCTTAATAATACTCTCGTCTAAGGTAGAAAGACTAAGTAGACGCTGCTATACAATGCTGATACAATCTACAGGAACGACAAAATCCCAAAAGCCTTGTACCATACACTTGAGTACTACACCGGGCACTAGGTCAAAGCCAAATTAGGAAGAGAAAAGGTCTAGGGAAATATCAGGTTTCATGTAAAGACAACAGTACCTCATAGTCTGGGCTCTATTTGTAAATGTTAGGGGTGTTGCCCAGCCTAGCCTCTTCCGGCCTCTGACGGGCACAGACAGGCCCGCCCTTGGCCCACGCGCGTCCTGCGCTGCATGGGGCGCTCTGCGGTTTTCTAGTGCCTCCAGGAGCAACTGGAGCGTCACAAATTCTCCTGGAACCGCCGGGGCTGCAGGGAGTTGTGTTTTCCCTGGTTACGCTGGCTGTTGCCCTGTTGGCATTCAGGGGAAGAGTGAAGCACCTAGCCGTTTCCCTCACGGCTCCTGACCTGGTGCTGGCGGTGAGTTTGTCGTGTCCCATGCGGCGTGGGGCGCTCCGCTGTTTTCTAGCGCCTCCGGGCGCAGCTGGAGTGTCACAGATGCGCCTGGAACCCCCGGGCTGCTGGGAGTTGTAGTTTTCCCTGGTTACGCTGGCCTTTGCCCTCACAGCGTTCAGGGGAAGAGTCGAGCACCTAGCCGTTGCCCTCGAGGCTCCTGACCTGGTGCTGGCGGTGAGTTTGTCGTGTCCCGCGCTGTGTGGGATGCTCCACGGTTTTCTAGTGCCTCCGGGCGCAGCTGGAGCATCACAAATGTGCCTGGAACCCCCGGGGCTGCTGGGAGTTGTAGTTTTCTCTGGTAACGCTGACTGTTGCCCTCTCGGCGTTCAGTGTAGAAGTGGAGCACCTTGCCGTTGCCCTCACGGCTCCTGACCTGGTGCAGGAGGAGACTTTGTCGTGCCCCACAATGTCTTCCTTGTATTTTTTTTCTTCCACTTTGAACTTAATTTCCAAGATATAGCAGTTGAGTCTCAAATCCTCAGTCTCCCTTTCCTCCCCTCTTCCACACCTCCTCACCTTGCCTTTTTAGCCACTCTTGATGCTTGACTCTAGTTCAATTCAATTCAGAATCAGGGCTCCACTCCCCCTGCAGCTTCCTTCTTTACTTCTTTCCTTAGGGAGCCTTCCACTAGCGCCTTTCTGTTTAAAACTGCCGGTGGCTTCCCAGAAAGCAAGCACCAACTAACCTCTCTTGGTCCGAGTCAGTCCTCCACGCCCTTCATGCCTGCTCCACTTAAGTGGTGCGGCGCGGCGCAGCTACAGCTGTTCTACCCTCGGAGCCCTCGAGCCGGTCCCAGTGAGTCAATCAATCTTGGCAACCCGACCACCCGGCAGCTCATTAACAATCCCGCCAAAGGCTGAAGACAGGAGCACAATTCCACAGCGTATTTCTCCGTAGCAAGCCGTCTTTTCGGATCACTTTCGAATTTCGAGCATTCCGCACCGCTCAGCAGCCCGCATCAGAGAGAACACGTCAAACAGGTAGCTGCCACCATTGCTGAGGGCGGGGTCACAGGATTTCAAACTAGTCAGATTGCAGAATACATCTTTACTAAGTGATGGTTCTGACAGTGATCCATGTGGTCCTGTCATGTGTATATAATCCCCTGTAAATATTGCCCTGTGCCAGTTAGAACAGTGCATATTCTGTGATTAATTTTCTAATGTGTTTTATGAAAATACAAAGGCTATTTTTGATATAACCTTGTGTGGAGTTCCTTTTTTGGTGTGCCTAGTATGCTGCTGCTGTGTGCGTGTTACGCAAACGCTTTGCACATTGCCTCCGGGATATGCCTGACTGCTCGTGCCAAGCTACCAAGGGGGTGAGCAGGGGTAATCTTTGGCGTGTAACTCCCTTTCCCAGACTAGAGTGGTGGTCTTTGCCTAGCTTTGGAGCAAGCCTTAGCCAACCAGAGATCCCATTTCTAACAAGTGTGATATATATATCATGTTTTATTTTTATAATTAAGATTCATCTTATTGTACATTTAGGATTAATAATATAGGTACCCATTGTTAGTTTAGTTAGGTTAGTTAGTTAGGTGTTTATTATTTATAACTTTATACTTTTTATGTTAGAGTATTTTATTAATATTTAGGGGTGGGTGCGTCATTTAATGTGTGTTTACATGTTTAAAAAAATAATCTATTTGCGTTTTACTACATTTCTAGTTAGTTTATGTATAGGATAAGTATGTGTCTGTCTATTGTGCAGTGATGTGTTAAGGGGGTGGGGGAGGATGTTTAGTGGTCCCGAATGCATCTTGATTAGCTTAGGACTGTGGTTCCCAAACTGTGCGCCGCGGCGCCCCGGTGCGCCGTAATGAGGTGCCAGGGGCGCAGCGCACACTAGGGTGACCAACCGTCCGTAAATTCTGTCATTATGGCCATCACAGGGAGCAGTGCTGCTCCCCTGTGAGAGGCCTCACCCCTGCTGCTGGAGGCGCCTCGCACTCCTCCAGGAGCACGAGAGCAGCCCCTCCCGCCCATTGTCATTCAGTATGCCGCTGATTGCCATTACTGAATGTCAATGGGGCAGTCTCGTGGTGTGACACCATGTGGCGGCCTCCTCCTGCCTCAGTGTACAGAACTCTGAACTGGGATGGTGCAGTGAGCTAAAAAACGGTGATGGATCAAGCCCTGATCTTTGGACTGGGTAAGAGTGGTCTGCTTAATTCAGACACTCTGTTCATCACCACCCCCTTTCCTGAATCAGTGTACAGAAGGGCATTCTGTACGATAAAAAGTAAAACGCCCATGCTGCAACGTTAGAAAACACTTCATTCAAAGAAGCCTGTAAAATAAGTTTAAAAGAACAGGTTATCGTTCTCTCACTGTCCTGTCATTTTAGAACTGAATTATTTTCAATATTGTATTCAACAAAGCCATGGTTGCTCCTTTTTTTTTTTAAGGAACTAGCAACCATTGACAAAGCCAATAGTCCTGGCTTGTTGAGGTGTAATGATACTTGCTGTATTATATATCTGGATGCAATGACAGAGACAACATAATACCAGTGAGGCGGAACACTATGCTAAGAGCAGATTTTTAGCCTAGGTGTGTTTTAAGCTGCACTCTCAATTACGTCAAACACCCCCTTTGAAGAGACCCCCCAGTTTTTTTACACCGCTTAAAGCCCTGGAAACAACACCATGTTACAGTAACCTCACATCCTGGCACTGTGCATCATGCATGACTCATGCCTTCTGCGTTTTCAGTCTGCCTATGTGCCGGGGCATAGTAAACTCTCCACCACCCGACCCCTTGCTGTAGTTCATTCTTGATGGGACTCTTATGCCTGCAACTCTGCAAACAAAGGCTCAGCTCATAATGTGAAAAGGTGGGTGAGTCAATAAGTGAAGGAATGTCTGAATGGCTGGATGGATTACTGAAAGGATGAATGTATGAATGAAAGGGGGAATGGATAGATTATGAAAGGATGGATGGATGAGTGAATGAATGAAAGTATGGATGAGAGAAAAGGTAAATAGATGGATGTATGGGTGGAAGGGTAGATGTATGGGTGGAAGGGTAGATGGATGGTTAAAAGTGTGGATGGGTGTGTGAAAGGATGGATGGATGAGTGAAAGGGCAGCTGATGGGCGAGTGAATTGGTGGATGGGTGTGTGAAAGGATGAATGGGTGGAGGAATGAAAGGGTAGATGATGGGCAAGTGAATGGGTGGATGGCTGAATTGATAAGTGAAATGGTGAATGGATGGATGAGTGAAAGGGTGGATGCAAGGATTGATGAGTTAATGAAAGGGGGTAGATGGACAAAAGGATGGATAGATGAGTGAAGTGAAAGGGTGGATGGATGAGAGAACGGATGGCTGGATGAGTGAACGGATGGTTGGATGAGTGAAACAATGGATGAGTAATAGGATCAATGGATGGATTTATGAATGGATGAGTAAATGGGTGGGTAGATGGATGGATAAGTGAAAGGGGGATGGAGAGAGAAAGGGAGGATGAATGACTGAAAGGGTGAATGGGTGGAAGGATAAATGACTGGGTAAATGGATGAGTAAGTGAATGGGTGGATGGATGAGTAAGTGAATGGATGGCTGGATGGAAGAGTGGATGCATGGATGATTGTACAGATGGATGGGGTGAAAGGGTGGGTAGATGAATAATGGATGGATGAGTGAAAGGGTGGATGGAGGGATGTATGAGTGAAATGATGGACGGAAGGATATACAGTGGATAGGTGTGCAAATGGTTGAATATGTTTGGATATAGATGGGCACACATATGGAAGGACAGACATTTTTAGTGTAAAAATAAGGCTGGGGATACTGATTACGACAGACCAAACTCAATGTTCCATTTTCTCAGAGCGGGTCTCAGTACCAAAAGGTACTGAAAGCAGCAGCTGGCATAAATAAGGGTTTGGGACCAGACACTCTGTTGGGGAAAAAAAACGATGGATTGGGATGCAGCCAAAGTGATTGCCAGTGGATGAGATTAATAATTCAAGCATTCCAACCAATATAGTACCTTCATTGCATCCCAAATACTTTAAGGAAGATAACAGGAGGTACACACCACCCACCCACCAACCGGTAAAAAACATGGTGGGGAGCCACGGCCAACAGCCGATTAGGTCAGGGGAGCCACAGGTCAAAAAAGTTTGGGAACCACTGGCTTAGGATAATTAAGTTAAGTTAGGCAGGTTAGGCATTGTTTAGATAGGTTTTAATATTTTACATTAGTGTTTAAGGTAATTTAGGCAGAGTGTTTAATATTAATGTAGATTTCATTTCCAACTTTTTTTATATAAAAATATAGTTATTTCACAATCTTGGATTATATTCTTTAATGGTCAGCATTTAGTATGTTGTATGTGTGAGTAACTGGGCACATGGACTGTAAACACAGATTACTGTTTGAGTGCATCATATTTCTTCACTCTAGCAGGTTGGTGCTCCATGTATGAATATATGTACATGTTCTTGCAACATCTGTGCTTCAACATTTTGGGGTACCTACTTTTGGGTCATCACATACATATGGTTCGGATTCAAATCATGAGTCTTTGGACAACCTCTGCATGTGTATCTATCACAAATCTGTGTCAGCTATGTATGATGTTGCTATATGTAAGTGAAATATGGGTGTTCTCATACACAGATGTAGAGAATGTACGCACCACACATTATCTCTCTTGGTGTTGTCATTGCTATAACATGTTAATGGACAAGTAGTCATTGTGTTACGAGTGGATAATTCATATGACTGGACAAGCAAATGTCTGTATACAGATAGAGTTGAGGGGCAAGGTTGGTGTATGCAGTACCCTGGTCAAACCTTCACCACATCTTGTTTGCTGGTATGTTTATTTTCTTAGGCTTTACCAGTTATATATTTTGACACAACGTCATCAATGTTGGATGTGCAGATTCTAAATCCACTTGCACTGCCAGTACGTTTTTTTTGTGACACATTGGCATCGCTTTTCTCTGCCCCGTATTTACAAGGACTTACCTAGCCACCCTGCATGTGTTTTCATGTCCTTATAAATACAGCCACTTTACACACAGCTTTATTTGTGAATGGGGCATTCCATGTGGGTTGCTGTGGGTGTTCACACCTCACAACCCTGGAAGTAGACACATTTTCAGCTTTACGAGGAACCATAAGCCTGGCAATGCGTCAGTATGCTACGCCACACTAGGTGTGAAAGAAAGAGGCGCATTGAGGAGCAAGTTTTTCCTTTCTCCACGTTTCGAAAGTTTGAAGGTGTGCTGCAGTCTACAGCACGCATGAATTTAGCCAAAAGCCAGTTGTGACCATTTTTCCGTGGGGAGGTGCCCCTTCATGCACAAAAATAATCTCACCATGACGCAGTTATCCTTGCCCCATGATGCAAGGGTGCATGCATGGGTGCATGGCAGCTGTTTCAGTGCCAGGGCAGGGCAGAGCACAGGAATGCCACATTTGATTGACTATGTGTGGCATTCCTGTGCTCAGACGTTACACAGAGTGGCACAGTCAAATGGCTTGTTGTGCTGTGGCACATTCATGAAAATCTGCACCTTAAATCTCAATATCACAGCATGTATTTTCACATTTGCATACTAACAGACATTGATCAAGTACTTACACACACTTTCACATGTATTTGGATTTTACAACAAACATTATTCCCAGTGATATTGTGGAATGGTACAAACCTGACACAAGGGTACATTAATCTTGACACACAAGTAGTGAAGCAGCACTCGTTCACATGTTTGAGACTGTTGAAACAAAGAGATTTTATTTGTAAAGTAGCTTTGTGATGAATACATTGTTGTTGTCACAATGAATTGGACTTCAGTGATTGAGGACAAAAAAGATGTGTGTCACAGGTGTTCACATTTTTATAATGATCTTGTCTGTCCGACATTGTTCTCATTAAAGTCAAATTTTTCGGTTGTCTTACGACACCTGTGACTTTATGTCATTTTAGTGACCAGTCTTCCTCTGGAATTGTGTTGCTAACTCATCCTCCTCCGAGTCGTCAGATTGTGGCTTTTTCTGTAGCTGCAGGGCGTGTTATCCCACTGCTACCACTAGCAGTGGCAGCGGAGGTGTGAGGGAACACGTATTCAGGTGACATTAAGTTTGCCATTAGGGCATTCAACATCACTTGCTGATTTTTGACTACAGTCAGCAACTACTCTTGAAAGGCAGTATTGGTTGCCATGTAGAGGTCTTGCCGTTGCTGCATGTCTCTCATTCTCTCGTCGATGATTTGGAGGTGCTGAGCAACATCCCTAGTGGCACTTTGTGGTGGCATTTGTACATGCCTCTGACTCCTTATATTTGGGATGTTAGCCCAAGATTGAGCAAGTCCTGGTGTTTGATTGTTGCTGGCTTGGTCTGTTCTGATGTTTGCCAAATCAGGTTTCAGGGTCCGCAGTATGGCTTGCAGGATGCCACCCATATCTTCCAGAGCAACATGAACCTCTCTGAGGAGTAACCGCTGCAGGGCTAAATTTGTTCTTTGGAACTCAAGCTGAATGTTCTCCTAGTCTGTGCTCATATCTGTAGTGGCAGATTCTGGGGGTGGTGGTGGGATGGGGTTCAGCTTGAGCAGCTACCACAACGTTGTCATGCTCAGGAGGGGGTGTAGGTGACTGTATAGTTGTAATGAGCTCCTCCAGTGTGTCAGTGTCAATAGAGGGCAGGGTGTCATCCATTTCCTCAAGCAGATCGGTGTCATCTACCTGTTGTGATGTTGAAGATGCATCCTCTGAAAAATATAGTGCAGATCTGTTGGTTGTGTTTGCATGTTCAATTGTAGTGAGGTTTAGTAAGAGGCATCACATGTGGCTTATCAAAGCTGATCTCTGTGTCACATTCAAGTGACCTATGTCCTGATGCAGACTGATGCTCAAGGTTCATACCCACTAGCATGGACATTGCAACACTTATTGTTAAAGTAGTGGTGCTGATCATTGGTGTTCATTGATACCGACATGTGTACATACATTGCATTGGAAATGTTGCTCTTAGTGGTAGGTGCACTTTTTGGGCAACACTGCAATTGCAATTGTAAATTGTTGTGTGATACCAGTGTGTTTGCCTCCTTTCAAGTCAAACATACTGCCAACCTAAAGATATGTGTCTATGCACATTTTGGTGGCATTACGGACCATAGGTACAGGTAATCACTCAAACGGTAGGGTGTTAAAATATCGATAACAAAAATATAGCTGACATAAATATCGTTGCAAAAATATCGTTTACAAAAATATCGACACCCTATACTTAAACAGGTAAGTACATAAATATCGACTCCAAAATATTGTTGTAATTAATATAGATGTAAAAAATATCGACTTTTTAAAATAATTAAAATTACATTAAATAATAAATAAATATAAGTACTATTAACAAAATACATTACATTACTGTTATTTTTTAACTATTTCAAACAAATTTACTACACTTTTTAATTATAAACTTAATAAATGTGGACATATAAATTAATTTTACACATTACTTTATATAACAACAATAATACATATATATAATTAAAATACCCCTTTACCCAAAAACCCAAAACTGACCCTGAACCCTAAAAATACCCCTTTACCCAAAAACATTTTCACTAAAAAAATCCTGTACACACACCTAAAATTAATTAAAAAATTAACATAATTAATGACATAATTATTATTCAATTAACTAATTAAAATTAATTAACTATTATTTATTACACTATTTATATTTATTTAAAACATTAATTAATCTATTATTTCATTATATTTAAAAAACCCTTTACCCAAAAACTGAAAACTGACCCTGAACCCAAAAAATACCCCTTTACCCAAAAACTAAAAACTGACCCTGAACCCTAAAAATACCCCTTTCCCCAAAAACTGAAAACTGACCCTGAACCCAAAAAATACCCCTTTACCCAAAAACTGAAAACTGACCCTGAACCCTAAAAATACCCCTTTACCCAAAAACTGAAAACTGACCCTGAACCCTAAAAATACCCCTTTACCCAAAAACTGAAAACTGACCCTGAACCCTAAAAATACCCCTTTACCCAAAAACTGAAAACTGACCCTGAACCCTAAAAATACCCCTTTACCCAAAAACTGAAAACTGACCCTGAACCCTAAAAATACCCCTTTACCCAAAAACATTTTCACTAAAAAAATCCTGTACACACACCTAAAAATAATTAAAAAATTAACATAATTAATTACATAATTATTATTCAATTAACTAATTGAAATTAATTAACTATTATTTATTACACTATTTATATTCATTTAAAACATTAATTAATGTATTATTTCATTATATTTAAATTACTTCCCACCCTACTCCCCTATAAACCCACAACCCGCTACGGAACTATTAATACTAAATTCAACTGAAAATACATTATTAAATAATAATATACTACTAAAAATAGTACTTTGACTAAAAATAATCATTAAAAACACTACATTACTTATAATTATTTAAAAAACGATATTATTGTAAACTATGTTTTTGTAAACGATATTTATTACAACTATATTAATGTTAACGATATTACTTACCTGTCTGTCGATATTTTGGTCAGACAATATTTTTGTCATCGATATTTCTTCCTGTAGATATTTTTGCGGCGATATTTATGTTAGGCGATATTTTTGCGGCGATATTCCTGCTCTGTACCCACTCAAACTACCACAAACACTAGTTAGCTGAAGTTTGCGATGTACCGACCTATCGCCCACTAAGAACACACTGTTAGTGATGTTATTACAATACGTTGTGACATGGCAAGATTTGCGTTTGGCTGCAATGAAGACTGCCAGAAACACTGCTGTAAAAGCATTAGTAATTACACCATTAACAAGCAATGACTGACAAAAGGCACATTAGCGACAAATGAAATCAAATTAGTAAGCCCTATTTATAATGGCATCAACATTGAAAAAAAGCCTATGAGTCAACATACAATGATAACTAGGTTACAAACATTGTTTATCATGCAGAATGGATTAGCCTGGCCCCAGTACATCACAGATCAACAACTCCCCCAAGCCCCCCAACAGCCATGATGACCATCCAGAGACCAAGGGAAAGGAGAATATCTGGGCTACACTACTGAGTACATGCGCTTTGCTGAGCAATACCAGTGTCCATCACATCTCATTGGGCACTCCTACTGCACAATGGCATACAAACCCATCTAATCACTAATGGGTGGCATTGGTTGCCTGCCATGTGTGAGCAGACCTGGGATGATGAGGTGCAGTGTAGTTGCTGGTTTGTGTTGTTAGGCATTCAGGCATTGGTGATCACCCTTACCTGATGGGGCAGTCAGCCAGGTTGCATGGAGACATGTTGCAGACTTGTGTCAGAATACACCCTGGTCACCCTTGTGGTTGTGAATGGTACCTGTCCTCCTGAGTAACTACGTATGGAGGTACACATTGCATACCATTCACCAATAGTACACTGGGCTGCACAAAGGATATTGCTAATGGTGGCCAACGCGTATCTGCATCAGAGGCCAAAGAATGGGTCACTGGCAATACGCTGTGGAGGGTGTGGACCCAGAGATGACGCAAACTTTTGTTTCACAAGCACTCAAACTACACACATGAGGGATGCACGTTGCATCTCCTTCATCATGTGATTGTCTAGCTGTCTTGGCAGTGAATGCTGCAGTCAGGCTTGTGTAAGCCCACCTAGATAACTAGCATGCTGGCTGAGTCACAGACTTTGTGAGGGTGTGCAGTGTAGTTCCTATATTCCTAATAGGCACATTGCAATAATATATTCTATAGATTTGATGTAGGACTTATGTCGACTAGGTTTCTATCGAATATATTAGACTTAACTGTGAGTGCCAGCTAGCTCAGAGGTCACTAGAAACTTTCTCGAATAAACAAGAAGGGATTAGTTTCTGACAACCGCATAAACATGACAACTTTGTTTCCCAAAGATAAAGCGTATGTTCAGAGTTGTGGAAACAATAGATAGATATTTCACTAAGTCAATCGTGCATGCTTTGTTTCAACAGAGGTGCAGAGAAATAGAGAGACAGGCGTTTTCAATAAAAGTATTTATTGAACAGTCTTCTTTCCCATGCAAAAGAAATTAACTGCTACAATCGTAATACTGGTTGCAAAGTATAATGCGTACAGTAAGAAGATTATTATAAAATAATACTGTAAAAGCATAGTTTGGTTCCTAGACCATAGATAAATACATACATAAATAACATAGGCTAAAAGTACTCAACTGGTGCTTCTAAAATACGCCTACCCCAATGTACCTAACCTAAGTCTGGTACGTGGTAAGAAGTAAGTGAGGTGTAGCATAGGTTTAGTTTCTTTGCCAAGAATCTATCCAAGATTTCTCTTAGGGTCAATCAGCTCCGTACCTTGGTTTTAGAATGAAGGAGGTCTTGTATCTCTGTCTCGGGACTCAATTTCCCAACACCCCACAAGGGGAGCTTGGAAACCCTGGAGCTGGATTCTCAGTGAGAGAAAGGCAGCCTCTCTGTCAGTGCATCAGCTGGAGGGTCGGCTTCCTTTGGCACTTGCTGTAGCGAACTGCGTCGGGCAAGTAGATAGTCGAACTGCTCCAAACCACAGTGTGTTTGTTAGGGCAAGTGTAGGCATGTTTATACATTGAAGGTGCTTGGTTTGACGTAAAGTCGAACATAATAACGTCACCAAAGAACCCCAAGGGAATGGTAGTTCTTTGAAAACGCCATGATTTCTTGGACAAATCAATATTCAAGAAAGGGGATGTCCAAGAAATCCAAGTTTTCCAAGAAATCGTTGTGGCTTTTTGGAACTAGTGGAAGTAGCCATGCCTGTATTTGAACTGGATGGGTTATATCTAAATATGGTTATGATTTCTATGCCTATATAAGGACAAGGTGATTTGTACCTATATGAGGGTATGAATCGGGAAAATTACACTAGGCTCCTAAAAAGCTATACAACAGGTGCATCAGAGGACACCAAACGTAGGGATGTCCAAGTGAGTGGAAGGTGTGATATATATTGGAGGATGCCCAGGGTATAGTGGTGCGCAGGGGTAGCACCCGTGGGTGAGGGACCCCCATTGGGGGATAATCCACTATGGTGCTGGAGCATTGGGCCCATGAATTTGAGCAGTGATACACGGTGAAACAAACACCATGAAGGTAATTTTTCTATGTAATAATGCTATGTTTCCTTTCAGGGTGGGCGGGTGATTGGTGCTGCTCTGCTCACATTGAGGCTAAGGGCTCAGTGGTATGCCCAATAAAGTGCATTGTCGGTTTTTTTGTCCTCTCAGTCCGGCCAGAACAGTCATGTGTGCTTCCCTCTTTGCAATGCCGCCAGCATTGCAGCTTGCATGGAAACATGCCCACCTCTCAAGACCCTGTCTGAACTCACAGACCCTGCAAGCATGAACAATCACAACACCACATTGCAGCCTTGTGATTGACTTAGGTGAGGGATACTGACTGCTTCCTGTCCCTTGAAGCAGACTCAGAGGCTCAGGTGCACAGATTACGCTGGACCAGACCTTGTTGCACATTTCCATTTGTAATGTGATTTCAAACCCTGCTAACAACCCCCCCCCCCACCCCACATCCATTCCCTCTCCAGTGTCTTTTCTGGTTATTACCACTAGCCAGCTGTTCAGTACCCCTACATAATTTCTTAATGTCAGATGCTGTGCAGCCATGCGTAGCAGGCAGACCAGTGGTAAACCAAATGAATCTCTTTCGTTGCACGGCATACCATTACAATGCATTTCAATACGATGTATACCAATTGTGAGAAGGTGGCCTGGTATATGATGTCCACTATTCTAGTAGGCACCTTGCACCAGTCCAATCGACCCTTACTGATTGTAGGTTATAAAGTCAACCTTATAGAAAGGTATCCTAGTGGTAGCTGTGGAGAACAGCCTTCAGGCTAAGACTTGGAGACGAGTTAAGCAAGTTGTTTTACCATTTATAATATCTTGAGTACCAAATGAAAGCACACCACACAAGGTACATATCAAATATATATGTATTTATTCTAAACACAACCCCTCTGCACTCTTTATGGGGTCAGAGGTAAAATTACAATACAAGGAACTTAATTAGCATACGATAAGTTGCACAGAATATGTTTTGCCCTAGGGGCCTCACAAACCATATACTAAAATAGTGGTGTAAGAACCACATGAGAGTTAGAAAGGAGGCCGGGGGCCTGTGGAATCGCTGGGGCTTCTAGGAACAACCAAAGGTTAGGATGTAGGAGTCCCACGGGAGACACGTGCAGTGTCTAAACACAGCTGCCGGTTACCATTGACTTTCTATTGGAAAGGAGCAAGTTACAATTTTAAAGATTAAGGGTACAAGGAGGTGAACTATGATGGAACCCTTTTAGACTAGGATACTTGAAGAGTCAATACCCACGGGAGCACCGAAGTACTCGTGTTACCTCACCCAGGGAAGCCACGTGCACGTGTTCGGTTTAGTCGTTGATTCCAATGGAGAGCTGCGAAGAAGTGCTGCAGGCGACCAGAGGCAAAGTGTCCGGGTGGATCCAAGGGTGGATCAGAGATGTGAAGAACCTGAAAGCAGAAGGGACAGAGTCTGGGTCACTAGCCAGTGACCAGGATGGTGATAGGAAGGTCCCACCGGATGTCGGGTGATTTCAGGTGAGAAGGTAAAGTTTGACTCTTCAGACACGAGGTCCAGGAGGTGTCAACGACAACCATGAGCTGGATTCGAGCGAGCCCACAAAGGATCTAGTTGACCATGGTGTTGGTATCCGGATAGGACCCAACAAGCCTTGGCAAACGCAACCCACGCAGGATGTCAAGATTCGCTGCGGTGCAGACCAGCAAGCTCTGAGGAACTTTTCCTTTCCAGGAAAGTTGGAGCAAGCCTGGAGCAATCAGGAAAGCAAATTAAATCAAGGATTGGTCTTCTTGGGGGCTCACTAGCCCAAGGACTAGGAACTGCAAAGACTGATCAGGTGGAAATGCACAAAGCAGACCCACGGGGCACTCGTGGAATGTGAGCCTCTGAGATTCAGTGCAGAAGGTGCTCGTGGCTGAGGCTTCAAGAACCCCAATGCACAACTTCAGAATACCTCGGGAAGTTGACGCAGGTAGCAAAATGAAGGAGTTCTGGTCCCATGTCTCTCATATCCGCCACAGGTCTCAGTTTTGCTGGGAGCGCAGGTCAATGTCAGAGATGTTTGGAAGTCCATATCCTGTGTTGCAGCTTGTTTGGCATCTGGCGGGAGCCTAAAAAATGCAGACCAGTAAAGATGCTGTATGTGCATGTTTGAGTAGGGTGGTCACTCCTTGACCACAAGGGAGATTTTTTCCATCCTCCAGTCGAAATGGAATGTCGAAAGTCCAGGATATCTTTTGCAGAGTTTCGTCCAGGGTAATCTAAAGTCTTAGGGCCTGGGGTTCTATACTTATAGTAAGTTTAGGGGTTGGACTAACTCTAAGGTCCCTCCTATGGCTGGACCTGGGGAGGAGTTGGTTACACCCCTTACCCTTTGTCCAGTTTTGCACCAGAGCTGGGGCTCAGCACCCCAGCAACCTGTTTGAACTGGGAAATGCATGGAGCACCTAGTGTGCCCCAGGCAGTGTCTGAAAAGCATTAACTGAATGCAACCCTACCTGCCCCAATACAATAAATCCTGTCTGGGGAGATGCCAGCACCTCCCTGGACAGGAAACCTATTGTCCAAGCCTTCCCTGCCAGAGTTTTATCCAGCAGCAGGAGGGCAGACTCGTGTCTGTGGCAGCAGCATCCATTTTGTGATGCTGGGGCTCTGTTTAACTTTAACCGGGTTTACCAGTAACTACATGTCTTCTCCCTATACAAGGGTGGAATGCTACCCCCGTTATCAGAACTGGTGGGGGGGTAGTATTCCAAAGTGTTTGACATCTTGAACGACATGTTTTGATAAAGCCAAACCAAAGTTAGCATTAACCAAGAGGATTATAATGCACTTAAGAGTATATGGTATGGCTATATCATAGAACAGCTATGGGGGCGTGGCTAGCCACGCAATGGCTGCAGACGCCCACAGGTAGAGCTCCAGCCTGAGCTCCCCTTCCCCAGGCTGCAACTCAGATATAATTATCCGGTACCGGACAAAAACGCAGGCGGAGTGACCGGACACCGTCCTCCGCCCCTCCACCGACTCTGGTGTGATTTGGTCGCCCCCAGAAGCTCCGGGCCCCTCAGGGGCACTCCAGCCGTACTGCACATCGCCTGGCCCGCGGGCGCAATTAAGCGAGGCCGGGGATCGGGCCTGGAGGCCGGGCCTGGAGGTGGAGTCTTAATCGCGGGGCGCCAGAGGCCAACAGCGGGCCTGAACCTGAAACCTGCACGAAGAGACCGTCGCCCTGGGGAGCTGGGGGAGCTGGCTCTCAGAGGTACATGCTCTCGCTCCAGTGCCCCACAGTGTCTGAGGCCCACAAGCCAGAGAGTCACCCCCTAATAAAGTGACACGCGCCGCCTACAAGCACTAACTGCTGTGTGTGGCGTGGGCACCCGGCGAGCACGGCTATAAGTCACGAATTGGGCTGAAGCCCAAAGTGCAAGAGGGCATAGCGCGACACCTAATCACGCAGCAGTTGCCACCTGATGTGTAACGCGGACAGCGACTGCCTGTGATCTGAGGGCGACGCGCAGAGACACTATCCTTTGCCCACTCGTAGGCTGTGGCGCTTGGCGAGGATCGCTGCTGTACACATACCGCCTGGCCAGCGAATGCGACCTCGGGAAGCTGGGACCTGCAGTGGGAGGCTGGGCCTGAGGGCGTGGCCTGCAACGCGAGGTGCGGGAGGACTTCCAGAGACCCGCACCTGCATCTGGACGACCGCGCCTGTGCCTGAGGGCACTGGCTGCTGCCGGCGCGCATAGACGCTCTTGCGCTCCACAACTCCTGCCTCCTGGCTCCTGGGGCGGGCCCAAACCGTGAGACTACCTCCACAACCCTTAGGCCCCATGCTGACGGGAGTGAAGCACGACAACCACCCATGCTACGGCTGCCCAGGAACATCTCAATAACCATGCTGTGACTGCCTCTGGATCTCAGTGCTACCGCAGGACGCTCTCTTGCCTCCCCCCCACTACATTGCTTCCCGGGGTCTTCCAGAGCCCACAGGATTGGCGCCACCACGCCGGGGTCCACCCGACTGGCACTGTGCCTTTCGCAACGGAGGGGGGCCGAAACATGGAGGACACTGCACATGGACACACTTGCGGGAGCTATATGCGACGCGGTGGCAGCTAGCATTGTCTACGGATGAGCTCATCAACCATCCTAGGCCCATACGTGCACCCTCGAAGACACAGGCGACTCCTGATGCCGCGAACCACTGAGGCCAAGCATACCAGCGGCTGGAGACAACGTGAAGGGGCTGCGTCATGCGCGCCATCCACCCTAGAGACCCTACAGAGCCACCGCACATCTGGACTCAGCTTACCCTCACCTCCTTAGAAACCAAAATAGACAGCGTCGCAATCGACCTCACCCATCTTCGAGCAGACCACAAGAAACTGGTGGACCGCACAACGACCCTGGAGGGCGCTGTAGCAGATCTTGAGCCCCGAGTTAGCCAGACAGATAAACAGATGAAAGATCTCCTGAACAGAGTGGAATTCTTAGAAGTTCGCTCCAAGGATGCAGAAGGGCGGGCACGGAGAAACAACATCAGAATAATAGGCGTGCTGGAACGATGGGAGGGCAAAGAACCTGCGCAGCACGTGGAAGACTGGCTGAGAACCCTGCTACCGGAGGGCGCCCTGTCACCGCATTTTGTGGTGGAACACGCACACCGTGTGCCGAAGAAACCTCTTCCCACGGGATCTAACCCTCGGCCACTGCTCCTTCAGATTCTGAACTACCGTGACCGAGACTCAATTCTACGTGAAACCTGGAAAATCACGGATGTCCAGATCGACAACTCTAAAATAATGTTTTTCCCCGACTACACGGTCCTAGTGCAACGCCAAAGACACTCATTCCTTGCAGTGAAGCAACGGCTGCGACAAATAGGACTCAAATATTCCCTCCTCTTCCCTGCCAAGTTGAGGGTGGTGGCACAGGACAAAACACACTTCTTCACTAGTCCGGAGAAAACTGCGGCTTGGCTGGACAGCGGCGTGGACACAGCACCCAGACGAGCACCGGGGTCCGCCACAACGACACGCACTCGTGGACCGCGACGGTGCCGTAGGCACAGATCACCAGCGGTACACCTGTCGCAGGGGTCGATGGATCTCTCCCCACCTGTGGAACTTGTTCTTCTCGAGCAACAAGATGCGTTCTGCAAAGTGACAGAAATCAGCGGCTCCCCAGCCTCGAACCCCGCCCCGGACACCAGCCCTCGGGCCTTCCCGAGTGATGATGAGGCTATCTATGGGCTGATGGACTCCCAGTTGTCCACGGAGCAACCGGATGTCACGCCACAGGTGGCGGATCTGATCAACTGACAGGCACCACTGGACCTCAACGGGTAGCCCCGGAACGGCACCGCTTTCGATTCTGAACATGAAGTGTAGCCCTGTTGGATTGTGACCTGGAGAATACCTGAAACGAGACCCTAGCCTTGTCAAGGGACGACGGACAAGGAACGCAGTGAGTAATGCCCACCGAGCTTGAACAACACCACAGTGCTACACTGATGATGACTTTTAGCTGACCCAGACAACCGGGCCTTGACACTGGGCAGCTTGGCCCCCTGCGGGGCGCACGAGCCTAAACACATTGCCTGCTCATGCCCGGCCTCGAATAGACATGTACATAGCGAACCAGGCCACGATAGATTAACATACTTCTTGCCGACTAACACCCGCTTCCTGCGGCCTGGGGAAGGGCGAAGCCTTCTTTGCTGGCCACACTGCCAGAGCACCGTAGCAGTACCTACTACATAGGGACCCCCTGAACTGAAAGTTTATAATCTCAACTGAGAGTCTGGACGGCAGCATGTTTAGGAACCGACCTTTTGGTATTCTTCATTAGTTTAGCTTCCTATGGTCTGTTATGTTTTTTACCCTACAAATCTTTTGTTATTTGAAAAAATTTGTCCTAATGTCACTGAAAATGTCTTTGTGGATGGGCAGTGAAAATGCGCGGAGGCCCCGGGGGCGGACTCCGGGGGAAGCGGGAGGGCGAGCCACGGAAACAGGGATCACCTAACAGTGTAAAATGACAGAGATAAAAATATTCACCTGGAATATCAGGGGAATGCACACACCGTCGCGCAGATACCAAATTTACTCCTACCTTAAACGTCACTAGGTCCACATCGCACTCCTACAGGAGAGACATTTAAACAAGGCGGAAGTGCAAACACTACACCGCAGATGGCGCGGGAAACTCTACGCCACGGAATACTCCTTCTATGCTCGTGGAGCACTCCTATGGGTGAGACCCGAGACCCCCCTCAAGGTAACACATATGCACACAGACTCAGAGGGCAGATTTGTGATCATACAGGGCAGACTGGATGGACAGCCGGTGGTCCTGGCCTCAATATACTCCCCAAATACAAACCAGGGAGACTTCTTCGCGCAGCTGTCTACGAAGCTAGCGCCCTGGCACGGCGTCCCATGGATACTGGGGGGCGATTACAATTGCATACTCGACGCCACACTCGACCGTTCCTCCCCACCCCAGACTGGTACTCCAACGCACGGCGCCAAGAAAGCTCTCATCCACTGGGCAACACAATGGGACCTGCACGACATTTGGCGCACCCGTAACCCCACCTCTAGGGTGTATTCCTACTTTTCAGGAGCGCACAATTTGCACGTAAGGCTAAATAGATATATGATAACTACGACCCTTCTCCCCCTAGCCACGGACACATACTACATGGGCTGCACCCATTCTGACCACAACCCGCACGTGCTTGCCATAGCATGGGAGCACCTGCACTCACCCATCCCCACTTGGAGATTATAGCCAGCTCTGCTCCTCGATGCCCCCCAGATCGAATGGGACGCCTTTAAGGTTGCAATCAGGGGACACTATCTGGGCACACAGGGACACATACAGAAACAGCTAGAGGAGGAACTGACACACATAGGGACCGACCTGCAAAAACGGGAACAGGAGGCGGTGGGAGGAGCGGATGGGCCGTTACTAAGCATGGGCGGAAAATCCGTTCCGCTCGCGGATTTTGCGGATTTTCGGGAAATTCGCAATCATCGAGATTCGCGAATCTCCCGCAAAATCCGCAAATCCGCGAGCAGCGGATTTTGCTCGCACTGCTCGCACTGTTCGCGTGAGTTCGCGCCCCGCGAATAAGTGCAAAATTGCAGAAATACGATCTTAGCAAAACTGAAAGTAACTACTTACCAGGTTCAAAAGTTCAGGCTCATCATTAGTAGCCATTTCCTGTAGTGCTTCCTGAGGGGCCCCTCCAGAGTTCAGTTGCCAGTTGAAACTATTATGTGACCCTGCTCTGAACCTCAGAATAGTTACACATATGCCACAAAGGTCCTGAATTACAGCTAAGGGAGACAAGCAGGAGCCAGGCTGGAAGTTAAAATCCATTAATCAGCCCCTAATTCATTATTGTCAGTTGGGGCAGGGCAGGTGTTGTAACTAATTTTGCAACAATGAAAGCACTTAGCAAGTGCAAAAGATCACTAATCAGGGCGCACTAAGGAAGCAGGTGCCAGCTAAAAAAATATTCTGTGACACATTAATCAGCCCCAAATTAATTCAGGTCACTTGAGGCAGGGAAGGTGTGCTTTGCTTTGCCGAAAATAATGTACACTGGACAACCAGAGGGTGTGGTGATGAAACAGAGGGTGGCATGGGTGGGCCAGAGGGTGGCATGAGTAGTCAGAGAGTGGCAGTGGTGACAGAGAGTGGCAGTGATGAAGAAGAGTGTCCCAAACAGGCTGGACACGTAGAAACAACAAGTTCGCAAAACTTGCGACCCGACAGGTAAGTTCGCAAATTGCGAAATTGTAAAAACCCTCGCGAACTGGCAGAAACACGGGCGAACACAAAAAAAATAAAAATCCGCAAATTCGCGGGAATTCGCGGATTTTGCGGATTGCGAATCCGCAAATCCGCAAAATTCGCGAACGCGAGATCCGCAAAATTCGCTCATGCTTAGCCGTTACTCACAGCACGCGCGGAACATGCACGACTACTAGAGCGAGTTTGTCATGTCAATTATGCAGCCCACTCGGCGCGCACGCACCACCTCAGTGATAAACCAGGGAATATGCTGTCCTGGCTCGTCAAACAGGAGGATCGATCAGCGCCTATATCGGCGATCTGCACTGACAGGGACGAGATGGTGTATACGCAAACTGAGATACATGCGGCTTTAAAGGGCCAATATCAGACCCTGTACCGCTCCCAACTGCGGGTCCCCACTGCGGACATCGCAGACTATGTCTCGGGCATACAGCTACCAAAATTGACAGTCGCGCAGCAAGGCGACCTAGGGGCTCCGCTCATGCCTGATGAGCTGCGTACCGCCATCTTCACCCTATCAAATGGCAAGTCCCCTGGCCTGGACGGGCTACCAGCCAAATATTTTAAAGCCTGTTCTGACATTCTGATCCCCGAGCTGCTGAAAATGTACGCAGCCGCCGCCGAGGACTCCTCCCTCCCGCCCACACTCAACGAAGTAACACTCATATACATCTTAAAACCCGGCAGGGATGGTACGTGCATGGGTCTCTTACCGACCGCTAGCCCTGCTAAATACTGACTACAAAATATTAGCCTCCACGCTAGCTCAGCGCCTGGCCCCTATAGTCCTTACTCTCATGCACCATGACCAGAACGGCTTTGTGCCAGCGCACAGCACCTCCTATAACATCTGCAGGCTATTTAGGGTGCAGGCCTATGCCTCCCACCGATGGCCCCATTCGGGGTGCCTCGTACTGGACCTCGAGAAGGCATTTGACTCCATCGAATGGCCCTATATTAGGGCAGTGTTGGAGAAATACGACCTTGGGGACAACTACATTGACATGGTGGGTTTACTCTACCAAAAACCGACCGTACGTGTACGCATGGGCAGGCTGTTGTCTGACGCCATCAAGAGTCACTAGGCAGGGTTGCCCCCTGTCTCCGCTGCTCTTCTCAATGGCCATGGAGCCTCTTGCAGCCTTGACTAGGACGCAGGGAGAGGACTGGTGGATCCCGTTGGCAGACGGCTACATGCGGTCTCGCTGTACGCGGACGACTTGCTCTTATACATTATAAGACCTGACTCGTATACCGCAGTCCCTATCTGATACTTTCCACACCTTTGAGACCATGTCGGGACTCAAAGTTAACTGGACCAAATCTGGAGCGTACTCTTTCAGCCCAGATACACAGGAGTGCGACATCCGCATCAATGGCGGGAGACTTGCCTGGTACCCTACCACGTTCAGGTACCTCGGTATACATATTTATAGAGCCCCACCTGACATCTTGGAGGGAAACCTGACCCAGGATATCACAGATAACCTTCTGGAGACCCTTCCTCTAAACGTGCCTAGCCGAGTTGCACTGACAAAGATGATAATCCTAACTAGACTATTATATTATTACGCAAATATCCCAGTATATGTTCCAACCCGGGTGTTTCGGGAGCTGAAAACCTCGCTCCGAACCCTCATCTGGAACACCGGGAGACCTCACGTGGCACTGACAAATCTTCATATACCCTTGTGGTCCCGAACCTGGAACTGTATTACCTGGCTGCACAGATGCAATGGGTGACGGGATGGCTGAGTGGCAGAAACGTAGGTGATACCGCCACAGAAGATACGCTCTGGACTCATATGCAGATCTGCACGTTATTCCACCCCCTGACCAAAACTCCCTGCCTGCCGCAGCTACACGTGGCGGTAGCTCGCAGATGTTTTCTGCGCTGCTTGAAACTAACCCGTGAGGTAAAGCCCTACGCCCCGGCGCTTCCGTTGCTGGGCACCCCCTGAGAAGCCGGAGTGGTGACTAAGACTATGCTGGAGGGGTGGGCACAGGCGGGAGTGGAGACACTGGGCGGCCTATACGTGGACGGCGCCCTGCTTCCCTTTGAGGCGATGGCCAGAGACACGGGCCTACCAGCTGGGCAGTTCCTTCTCCATGCGTCCGTAGTGTGCACACTTGCGTGCCCTTGGGGTGACATGACTGAGGAGCTGCAAACACATCACTTCATACAGTACCTCCATGTTATGGGCAATGGATCCCATATAATCCACTGGCTGGCGCAGGCTCTCCTAATACACACACAACACTCGACCCAACAACTGCGGGACAAGTGGGCGACGGATCGGGGGAGGGAATGGACGGACAAAGAGTTGGCAATGATACTGGCTGGCCCAGTTAATTTCCCTCGCAACTGCCGCTTCAAAACTGTTCAATTTTATATATTCCGCGCATACCTGTCGCCGGATAAAATCAATAAATACTTTTCGACCACCACCACAGAATGACCACGATGCTCCCTGGTCGATGCGAACATACTACACATGCTCTGGGCCTGCCCCAATATACACACGTACTGGACTACAGTGACTGCCCTACTACGGAAGAGCGCTGGCGAAGACCTGCCACACACATGGGAGGCTTGCATCTTGGGACTCTATAAGAGGACGAAGCTCAATAAGGTGCTGGCTAAGTTCTGGGACTTGGTCCTTGTCACAGCCAAACGCTGGAAGAAGGGTGAGCCCCTGCAAGCAAAACACTGGTATACCTCTTTTGACAACTGAGCGAGATCGGAGAGTGCCGTACTGCACAGGGAGGAGACAATGGGGCACAGGAAACTCTCCATTGTGCAACTCTGGGACGATACTCTGAAGTCCTTCCAACAGGCGAGTTTAGATCAAGGAATCACTTAGATTATACCTCCCCTCAGGCCGGCCGTGGCTGGCAGCTGGGACAGACACCCTCATGCCCCTATCGACACCGCGCCATTTTAGGTGAGTGAATGACATAACCGATACCCACGCTAAGAGGTACCGCTGCAGAGACGCAGCATCACCGCCGCCCGAGACCCCTGCCCCTTCAGCACTGATACTTTGATGCCTGCTAGGCACCTCTGAGTTACTCTCCCCCCCTCCCCCCACTAAGAGAAAGGCCCGCGCACCACTAGATTTCACATGCCACATGTTCCTGCCACGGATTCGGTGGCACACACCCACAGACACACATTGATACGCCTATAGATCTATTAGCCCTTTACCCTCGCCCTCCACTTCAAGTTATCTCCTTACTTTTTAATTTTTTATCCCACACCTCACAATGTTGGTGAACCTTTTCCTCTTACTTTGTCCCAACCACACCTTCCCTTTTGGTTCCGTTTGGATGTCAAGGCAGTTTTACCTGTGACATGCCTGTTATCCAGTTATGAATATTCCATTAGTTGCTGCTACCCAATTCCCCCGCAACGTTCTTAATATGCTCATACACCGGGGGACACATTGCATATTGGCTGACGGGAGTGACCTGGGGAAGGCGCGCCCCACACCACATCTCATCCCCACACCCCGAGTTACACTGCTAATAGCACCATACAACATCGCATTCTTAGGCATGCACCTTCTTTCTGATATGTCCTGTCAGTTTTGCAACAAGAACTGTGATATGTGTTCAATGACCCAATATGTATAGTCGCTTCACTGTATTGTCGTTATGGTGTTATGCAAGTTATATGTACCACTACCTCTTACAAAATGCATACTAGTTTAATGTAAACAAATACTGCAAAACTTTTAAAAGATATTCAAACAAAAAAAAAGAAAATCATAGAACAGCTATAAGGAGATTGGTTCCGAAAACTGCAGAGGGGCTCAGCTCATGCTAGGGCACCCTCTCACATAAAACCAAGCACTCTACCTCCAGGATTGCCGAAGTCTGCCATAGGAGTGGCTTATAGGTTAATATGTGTTCATATAGGTATATAGATATAGGTATACTATATCTAAGTAAGATGTGTTTACACCACCTTACCCAGGTTGTCAGTACAGACCTGTGGGATCAGTTTGGAAGCTAACCAGGGGTGGCACAATACATGCTGCAGCCCCTGGTAGGCCTAGGGTGCACCTATGCCCTGGGTACCTAGGGTAATTCTATACAGGGGCTCACAAGGGTGACCCAGTAGCCAATCTGATATGTACCTAAAGTACATAGAGTCCATTTTATAGAGAAAACAGATAGACTGGGGCCATGAATGCAGGGTCCCAGTCCAACTAAGTCAAAAACCAGCAAAACACCAGGCAGAAAGTGGGGGTAACCATATACTCAGATATCCGCCTTCCTACACCAATAGGTCCATATTACAAAAGTGGAGGAAAAGCTGGATAGGGTAGCATTGTAAATTACAGTTCCCACTACAGTGAGTGCAACCCTAAAAGGAACATGTGTAACACATAACAACCCCAGGCCCGTGAGATTCATCTCAGCCCGCCAAAACAATCTTAAATGTCACATTTGGTGCAGACGACACCCTAATTTTATGTTGACACCCAAAGCCACCCTATTTTATATTCCCCCCAAAAGACACCCTATTTTCATCTTTTTCCTCCCAAAGACACCCTATTTTCACATTTTTCCCTCAAAAGACACCCTATTTTCATGCGTAGCCCCCAAAAGATACCCTATTTTCATATTTTGCCACCAACAGATACCCTATTTTCATATTTTGCCCCCGAAAGACATCATATTTTCATATTTTTCCTCCCAAAGACACCCTATTTTCTTATTGTGCCCCAAACGACACCCTATTTTCATATTTTACCCCAAAAGGCACCCTATTTTCATGTTTTGCCCCCAAAAGACACCCTTTTTAGGTTTCGCCTGGCGATCCGCTGCGCAGCAGCATTCGCGCAGGCGAAATCTTTTGAGAACAGTCTGGGGCTTTGTCCCGCCTCTCTGTTCCATTGGCTAGCTCCATAAATGGAGGCTCGCCATTGGAACAGAGATGCGTCACTCATTCCCGGAGCAGATTCTTGGGCATTCCGGCGATTTTTTCACTCTCCGCCCCTTTGCGATCGTCATTGCGGCGGTGGGTGGTGTTTTTTTTTTTTAAAGGTTTGTTTTGGTCATTTGTCCGAAGATGGCGGCCGGGCAGTAGCTTACTTGAGAAGCTCCGCAGTGTCGTCTTGAACCAGAGTGTGCCCATTCCCACCCCCCTCCCGCTGTCCGTGTGCCCGTTCCGGCCACCCTCCCACTGTTTGAGTGCCCGTTCCCGCACCCCCCTCCCGCTGTCTGTGTCCCCGTTCCCGCCCCCCTTCCCACTGTCACTGCACCTCGACTTTTAGGGGTGAGCGGGAAATCCGTTACGCTCGCGGATTTTGCGGATTTTTGGGAAATCCGCAATCCGCGAATTTTACGGATTTCCCGCAAAATCCGCAAAAAAAATCCGCGAACGTAACGGGTTCAAAAGTTGAACCCCCACTCATGCAACTATTTTACAATGGCGCCAGCAAGCTGCCAGCGCCGTTGTAAAATAGTTACAAAGTTAGCTTGCACAGGAACCACTAGATAAAACAAAGCAGGTGCTGCTTTATTTTATCTAAGTGCTTCCTATGCAATCTAACTTTGTAACTATTTTACAACGGCGCTGGCAGCTTGCTGGCGCCATTGTAAAATAGTTGCATGGCTGGGCACAGGTCTGCAGCTCACTCAAGGGACCCCTGCTCCCTTCGGGGCGATTGCATAGTAACACACACATGGTCGCTCGAACTAGTTGATGCTCAAATTCGGTGACTCATTCATTAGCCCAAAAACAATCGTGAGCGTCGTCGAGGCTGGACAGGTGTGCCTTCTTCCCAAATTTACTGTGGAAAATCAGCTGTGATGCTGGATAGGCTTTGCATCCTTGACTTTCACGAGCGCAATACCCGTGCTGTTCCTGTGACCAGTCGCTTCTTTCTCTTCATCTGCTGAACTGATCTTTCTCTGACCTTTTATTCACACAAGAGGCACATACCCTACTGGGCACATTGTGTTCGCACGGGTTTCTGCAAGTTCGCACGCGTTTTGTACAATTTCGCAATTTGCGAAATTGTACAAAACCCGCGCGAACTTGCAGAAACCCGTGCGAACATTAAAAAAAAAAAAAAACGCGCGGATTCGCGGATTTTTGCGGATTTTCGCAATCCGCAAATTGGCAAATCCGCAAATTCGCGGATTGCCAATCCGCAAAATCCGCTCATGCCTAGTATCTTTACCGTGTCGTACTCCCCAAAAGCCAAGGTCCGGCAGTGTAAAGTTCTCTTCGACTATGGTCCGCAGAACGAGGACGAGTTGGAACTTAAAGTGGGCGACGTTGTCGACATCACCGGAGAGGTATGTTGAGCCTTTTTTCACTTTTCACGTGTTTTCAGTTGTCAATTCAGACTAAGGGTTCTCCCCTAACCTCCTCTGACAGTTCGTTTCGCATTTGAAGTCTATACATTATCATCTGGAGGTAAACCGCAATGTTTTATTTGGCCGTGCGCCATAAAAGAAAGCATGTCTTTTTTATTTTACAAGAGTATTTTTTCAGGAGGCTGAAAATGTCTGCTCGGTATTGAGCGCTGGTTGAAAGTGCTGAGCCAACGGTAGTGAGTGCGGAAGTGCTGCCCGCGCCCTCGGGGATGTGGCCGAGGTGTTTACTGCATTTTCATGTTCCCCAGGTTAGTATGTGATAAGAATAAGGAGTCCACGTGTTGTGTTCAGTTCTAGGACTTGCAGTTTGCACTTGTCAATCCCAAAATGCGCTGTGTTTCTAAGTTTATAAATGCATAAACTAGACTGAAAGTCTTAATAGAAGAAAATGAGTTAGAACATGAATGTTCAGGGTAAAGCTACTGATTAGACTGGTTTCACCAAGTCTACCGGTGAACAGGTTTCACAGTCAGTCTGATCACGCCTGTGCTGCGTTAGTTACACTTATCGCTAATGCTAACGGGTGCTTGAGCACTACTCATCTCGATGGTCTTCATTTAGAGTTTGGTGGGAACTAGACATACCCCAAGTTCTGGAGGACAGTCTTAATTCGGGGTACAACGATCGGGTGTATTTTCTGGCTATCCAAACGGAAGAGGAAATTATTCCGGGTGCTCCTACTCCGCATTTAGATTTTCTTTCAGAAACGAAAGGATTTTAAGACCCCTCCAAACTGTAGATGAGTCCTTGGGAGTTGTTTTCAGTGCACGGAGAAGTTCGTTTTGTAACATTTATCTGTTATGCAAGCAGTGAAGCAGACATGTTAATATTGCACCTCTTGCCGGTTTTGTTGCTGTGTATTTAACCCGGGTGGTACAAACTGTACCACTGTGTATTTAACCCGGGCCTCCCACACACCACATAGAGCTCACCCCACACAGCTCACAACACACTGATGGATCACGAGCCACAGCTCATCCCACACAGCTCACCACACACTGCTCACGAGACACACTCACCACACACAGCTCACCACACACAGCTCACTACCATACATGCCAACATTTCAGAAGAGCAAAGTGTGTGTGTGTGGCTCTGGGTGTGTGTGTGGCTCTGGGTGTGTGTGTGTGGCTCTGGGTGTGTGTGTGGCTCTGGGTGTGTTTGTGTGGCTCTGGGTGGGTGTGTTTGGCTCTGGGTGGGTGTGTGTGGCTCTGGGTGTGTGTGTGTGGCTCTGGGTGTGTGTGGCTTTGGGTGTGTGTGTGGTTCTGGGTGTGTGTGTGGCTCTGGGTGTGTGTGTGGGTCTGGGTGTGTGTGTGGGTCTGGGTGTGTGTGTGGGTCTGGGTGTGTGTGTGTGTGGCTCTGTGTGTGTGTGTGTGTGGCTCTGTGTGTGTGTGTGTGTGTGGCTCTGGGTGTGTGTGTGTGGCTCTGGGTGTGTGGGTGTGGCTCTGGGTGTGTGTGTGTGTATGTGTGGCTGTGTGTGTGTGTGTGTGTGTGGCTCTGGGTGTGTGTGGCTGGCTCTGGGTGTGTGTGTGTGTGGCTCTGGGAGTGTGTGTGTGGCTCTGGGTGTGTTTATGTGGTAGTAATTGCTGTCTGCTGAGCTCGTCCGTAGGGTACAATAGGTCTCACATTTGCGAGAGATTAAGCTAATGGCAATGTAAATGACAATGCCATTTATTTATCTGTTTTCAAAACCAACACATAAATACAAAATTTGTCATTTACAATGCCAATAGCTCTAACTTTTCCAAAGGCGAAACCATTGCATTGTAAATGCTTGTTTCATAGTTTGCCACCAACAGACACCCTATTTTCATATTTTGCCCCCAAAAGACACCCTATTTTCATCTTTTTCTTCCCAAAGACACCCTATTTTCATGTTTTGCCCCCAAAAGACACCCTATTTTCATCTTTTTGCCCCAAAAACACCCTGTTTTCATATTTTGCCCTCAAAAGAAACACCATTTTCATTGTTCCCTCCCAAAAAGCACCCTATTTTCATATTTTGCACCCAAAAGACAACCTAATTTCATTATTTGGCCCCAGAAGACACCATATTTTCTAATTTTGACTTCAAAAGACACCCACATTGCAATGTTTGACCCCAGAAGACACACCAATTTACATTTTCTAACCCCAAAAGAAATCCATTTTTAATTTTGTCAAAACAAAAATGACACTATTGTTCATTATTTATCCACGGGACAGCCTATATTTTAGATTTGATCACAAAGTAACTCCATTACAATCTTATGTTACACCAGGACACATTACCTAAGCTGGAACTGATGAAACTCCATTATTTGCATCACAATGCATTGATACGATATGCAATGTGAAGGCAACTGCGGGGCTGAGGTTACTTGGAATCGCCATTCCAATATGATAACTGTGTTGTAATGTACATCTCCCATGATGAAGGGAAGTCATGGATGAGACCGTCTGCGGACATTTGCCCCTGGACCACACTCACCAGCTAGGACCATTCCTCTTCTACACTCCTCCGCTCCGACACAAGCACCCTCCTCCCAATCTACCCGGGACACAACCACACCTGCCATCTTCCAGGACTGTATGCTTATCTAGAACCCGCGCAAGTCCAATCTCAAAACAAACCTTCTTCCATATCAACACACCAGTGCCTTCTGCCACCCAGCAAAACAAAACTCCACACAACCAGCTCCAGGCAATCCTCCACACCATGCAGGCCCTACACATGCACACTACAGAACTGTTGCACCACCTTACTGCAAACTCTTCATATTTCACCTACTTCACAAACACATGCACCAACTTAGTTCTGGACCAGGAATCACCATCAGAGACGGCTACTTAATACCCACTAGGCCCACCACATCCATCAAGGAGGAGGTATTGCCATCTCCTAAAAGAAATGTCCACCAGACATCACCACCATCATTGATTCACATCACAAAGGGATCCTGGACATCTAATCAGTTATCGTTGAGTCCGTTGGCCCCAGCACTCCGCCAAAGCTTACATACACTGACCCCGCTGAACACCTCCTCCACCCGTTGATCACAAACTGCCCTAAACACACTGGCACACCTCAAGGAAGACAAGGCAAGATGTAGCACCACGTTGCACCTTATTACCTAAGTTACGCATGTAGGCATATCATGATCTTGTGAACATCTTTTATGTAGAACTTGCACCAATGGGTCTTCAATTTGGACATTCACAAAAGCGGGGAACCGTTGGTGCAAGGCCCTACATAAATGATGTCCAGTATGTCTGCTCCATCAGGGATGGACATGGCAGTGCTGTTTTGACATTTTCAATATGTGATTGACATATGTGTTTGACTTACATTGAGAATAGTTGTGATTGTGGACTAGTATAAGACATCAAGATGCACACATCTGACTCTGGCACAGGGACCTTTCTGGCTGCAATCACCACAATGACCCATTACTGACATATGTGCACTTATTGTGACTTACCCGTTGTCTGCTTTTCAGTTTCTCTGGTGGCACTGTCCTGTCCGGAGATTCCCGTTACAAATTCCTCTGGGATGACAGCTGTCACCCGCTCCTCCAGGTCATCCAGAACCTCCTGGTCTGCCTCCTCCAGTTTGTGAGGCTGCATTATGGTTTGCCACTTGCTTATCTTTTGTCTGGCGCTTACAGTCATGGCATCTTTTTTTTGCAGTCGATGACCATTCTCTTGGACTGGCCCACCATTGATTTTCTGGACAATTCGCTGCCAGATCGCCTCTTTTTTAGCAAGAGGCAGCTTGGAACTAAAAAACAGCTGTGCTGGTAGATGGTGACCTCCATCACCAGTATTTCATTTTCCTTGCGACTGAAGTTGGACCTACGTTTTCTTTTAGCCCCAGGCCCAGCCTGTGCATCAGGGCTTTTACAACCTGTGTTTGCCTGAGGGCCCCGGATACTGGTGTGAATTTCCTGGTCTATTGTTAGTTCCTCTGTGGTCCACAAATGTCTTTTTGGGGATTTGTGTCATTTCCCGGGTGCCTTGTTCCACTTCCCATAGTGTACGTTGTTGCAGAGTCATCGGAATGGCATTGCGTCTCGCAAATCGGCCTTACGTGACTTTTTCTGCAGTTGCGTCATGCTGACTTAAGGCAGTTTTGCAGCACCTACGTTAGTTTTTCTGACACAGTTTACTGTGTTGCACCACGGTCTGTCACCTAATAGATTTGCCGCAACTACGTTGACTTGCTTTGTCGCAGCGGCAACGCAAGATTTCTGACCCATCGCTGTGTTGCAGAACCGATATGTCATTTTTTGTAAATCTGCCCCCAAGTTCTTTCTTGGGAACTGGAAAAGTACTGGGATATTTTGAGATCATATTTATCAAATGTTCTATGTGCATTAATTAGTGAACCCACCTTGGGGTTAGTCATATTGCCTTTTAGACTTGGAGAGATACAGGCCTCTCTTGACATCTCTAATCATGTGGCTTCATGATATACATGACTCTTTACTTATAGAGCTTCTAAAGAGGTTTGATGCCGATACCTTTCTTGCTTCCCTGATTCCATATCGTTTCACCTATCCTTAGGTCAGTGTAGGGTGTGGGAGATGCTGCAAATCTTTTCCCTATATGGGAAGAAGGATCAAAACCATTTATCTAATCATCAAATCATTTATTTTATTTTCTGCACTGTTGCTACTGAGATCCTTATATGTTCTTTGCTGTTGAGGACCTATGTTGTAAGAGGATTTGGTCTCCCTTTGGCTATTTTATACTTTATACCATGTATTTGAGATTTTATATATATATATATATATATATATATATATATAGATATATATATATATATATATATATATATATATATATATATATTACCTACTGGCGATAGCCAGTAGGTATATATAGTTAGGATTTTTTTCCTATGGGACTTTTGTCTAATGTCTCTCTATGTCTAATAACGTTGGCATTTGTGGACGGAATCGGCTGAAATTTTCAGGAAAATGGCACATTTTGTTTCTGAGCAGCCCTTAAAAATTTGGGGGGGTTTTGTTAAGGGGGGGCCGAGAAAAAAGGGGGGTCCCAAAACGTGTTTTTCCCATGTTAATTTCCATAGGGCGTTTGGCCTCACTTTTAGCTCGAACGGCTGAATGGATTTGCACGAAACTTGGCAAAATTGTAGGGACTGTTAGCCCGATGTGCCTTTGCTGGGTCTCAATATATGTGCTCCAGTGGATTTTGAGAAATTAACGTTTTAAAAAATTTATATATCTGTGACAGCGTCCCAGATAGCGCTCCAGATCGCGTACTTTTCGCGTCACGGAGCTTTGCGAAGCGATGCTGATTGGCTCTCCAGTGTCTGTCAACATTCTAAACAGTCCGGAGCGGCCGCCATCTTGTCTCTCGGTAGGATCGAGAGACAAGAAGAGGTGAAAAACGAAGGGGGAATTTAATGAAAGGGGGCAAGGTAGACCCCTCTTGACCCCCTAGGAATGATGTTGGGGTTATTAAAGGGTCCCGTGGGGAAAATTAAAAAAAATTGATTTTTCACGGTAGAAGCGCTTCTCGGTTCGCAAATTAACGGCTGAATGGATTTGCACGAAACTTGGCAAAATTATAGGGACTGTTAGCCCGATGTGCCTTTGCTGGGTCTCAATATATGTGCTCCAGTGGATTTTGAGAAATTAACGTTTAAAAAACAGGTATATCTGTCACAGCGTCCCAGATAGCGCTCCAGATCGCGTACTTTTCGCGTAACGGAGCTTTGCGTAGCGAAGCTGATTGGCTTTCCGGTGTCTGTCAACATTCTAAACAGTCCGGTGCGGCCGCCATCTTGTCTGTCGGTAGGATCGAGAGACAAGAGGAGGAGAAAAACGAAGGGGGAATTTAATGAAAGGGGGCTAGGTAGACCTCTCTTGACCCCCTAGGAATGATGCTGGGGTTATTAAAGGGTCCCGTGGGGCAAATAATAAAAATTTGATTTTTCGCGGTAGAAGCGCTTCTCGGTTCGCAAACTGGTAGCGAAACGTGAATTCGCCATTTTGTGTTTCGATTTCATTAAATTACTAGGTATAAGGGGGTACGGGAGACGTATCCTGACCCCTTTTGTTTTCTGAGGGTGGCTGAGGAGGCTCATATATGTTGATACATGTCTTCCAGCGGCTTTGCGTGAGCGTTTTTTATTTTTTTGCGTGACGTCTGTTAACGTTCGATTCGATGGAAATCAGGAACTGTTGACCGCCATTTTGTCACTGCGAGTAAATATTTTGTTTTAAATAATTGTTATAAATTAATCCTTATTGATAAACATTGTCTGCGCCATCTTGTCTTTTTTGCAAAGCCACACTTTTGTTGAGCACGGCAGCCATTTTAGATGCCTTGACCAGACCCACTCTCTGCACGCCGCCGATCCTCAGCATGGCTCCTCACCCTCGCAAGCATCTCCCCCACGCACTGGTCACCCCCGCTCTCTCTCTCATGCATGGGCCAGAAACCTCCTCCCATGTGCGCTGCTCTTCCCTGAGAATCACACCCTGTGCCCGCCCGACACCACCCTTTCACCCTATTCACTACCGCACCCTCTGACACTCTTCTTCCTCTGTGTCCGATTGTTCAGGCCGGTCCCAGGCTATCACCTAGCCCTGCAGACGTAGTTTATGGCCCCAGCTGTAGAGAATCACCCCTCTTCAAAGGAGTTACAGTAGATCTGTCACACCACACGCGTTCCTACTATCTGATAACCATCCTGTATTGTGCTTGGGGAGGGGATTCTCACTGTGAGGGTGTGTGGGACCGAGCCTGAAGCGGAAGATTCCAGGGATGCCTCTTTGTACATCAAAGTTTTTACAATTATGTGTCACATTATAAATATATAGTACTCCAACAAAGTAGGATTATAACACTTTAATAACTTTTAAATATATAGAACGCAACAAAAACAGTAAATACATTTAAACATTTTTTTGAAAAAAGAAGCAACAATGGTCAGTAGCTGTGTTTTGTGCGAATAGTCCCAAGGCAGCACAACGTGCTGAGTTCTGGAGGGCACCCAGGTGATGTTACCTGGGTGCCGCACTGGTTTTTGGTATCCTACAATGCAGCTCCGAAAAACAGCGTGGGGCGTCCCAGGGGGTGCGCGGGGAGGCCTCGTCAGTAGCGGTCTGTTGTGCGAATAGTCCCAAGGCAGCAGAACGCGCTGAGATGTGGATGGCACCCAGGTGATGTCCAGTAAGTTGTTGCACTGGTTTTGGCATCCTACAATGCTGCTCCGAAAAACGGCGTGGGGCGCCCCGGGGGGGGGCGTGAACGGGTCTCCCCAGGTGGAGGCTCGTCGGCTGTACTGGGGCGCCCCTTTACCGTTTCAGTTGCCATTCCGCCCGCTTTTGCTACACTGTGCCTCATCCGCCATTCAGCTGTTTATCGCCCGCTCTTGCGGCTACAGCGTCTCGCTCACCATGTAGTTGAGTTGCGCCCACTCTTGCGGTGCAGCGATAGGCGGCTGCCACAGGACTCTTAAAATGGCGGACGGCTCTTCGGATTTGGGCCTGGTCCACTAACATGGCCCTGGGACACCTTGGAACTCGGACGTCCCCTGAGCCTTGAAGATTTTACAAAAGTCTTGGGGGCTCCCGACTCCTGCAGTCTTCCGGTGGGGAGAGGCTGCCATGATTGCTCGCGGAATGACCACGACGGAGCCACGAGATGGTGGTGCTCTCAGGCTGACGCCAGCTTTAGTCTGAAACATCTAGAAACAAGGTGGGGCTTTCATCGTTTGGGAAAAAAAAATGTTTTAATCCAATGAAAAGTGATATTTTTAGGTCATATGATCAAGCCTTCCATCATTAGGAAACCAAAAGTAAAATGAACCAATGAAAAGTTTTATAAAGAAGTCAAATGACCTGTTATGCTTAAGGTACGCGCTGCTATAAAAAGCGTAGAAAATCCGTTGGCACGTGAGGCGGCGTCAGTAGCGGACCGATGTGCGAATAGGCCGAAGGCAGCACAACGCGCCGAGATCCGGATGGCACCGAGGTGGTGTCCAGCAAGTTGCACTGGTGTGGCCATCCTACAATGCTGCACCGAAAGTCGGCGTGGGGTGCCTGGGGGGGGGGGGAGGTGGCGCAAACTGGCCTCTCTCGCCTCCCCAGGTGGAGGCACCTGATGTGCAGTGCGGCACCCCTTATCTTTTCACTCGCCGTCCAGCAGAGTTGCGCCCGCACTTGCTGCTACAGTAGGCCGAAGGCAGCACAACGCGCCAAGATCTGGATGGCACCGAGGTGGTGTCCAGCAAATTGTCGCACTGGTGTGGCCATCCTACAATGCTGCGCCGAAATTCGGCGTGGGGCGCCCCGTTGGCCTGTGAGGTCGCGTCAGTCAGTGGGGGCTGTTTGAGAAAGCAATGTGATGCTGTGCGTCGCCCCCAAGATGGAGGCTCCTCGGCTGCAGTGGGGCGCCCCTTGGTGTTTCACTCGCTATCCAGCTGAGTTGCGTCCGCACTTGCGGCTACAGTAGGCCGAAGGAAGCACAACGCGCCGAGATCTGGATGGCACCGAGGTGGTGTCTAGCAAGTTGCCGCACTGGTGTGGCAATCCTACAATGCTGCGCCGAAAGTCCCATGGACCGGCGGAACTTTTTTCCTTTTCCTTTCTGCATCTTGTCCCACAATCCGTTTAACCTTTAGACACGACCAGGTCCCTGAATGTGTGCAGGGGGACGCTATTGATTGAATCAAAATGGCGGCTTCACACAAAGCTGACTCAAGCGTTGCTGGTGATGCTATACAGACAAAAAATGGTTTTCAGTTTGTACATTCTTCAGGATTTTTCCATCCAAGTCTGCTTGAGAGTTTGTAGAACAATGGCTTTAGATCTTGCCCTCCCCTCTTTTGACTGTTGGTCTTGTTGCCGATCTCTTCTGTTGTCATTTAACTGAACCTTTTTTGACTGCCGAAAGGGGTTCTGGTCCGACCGCTGGTTGGTGGAGATATTTTGACTATATCCTGGACCTGCCCGGCCTCGCCCAAAATGGCGCCGGTATAAATGGGACTCGTAACTTCTTGTTGTGTACTGGTTGCACAACCTTGATATCACGAGATACGAATGCAGTTTTGAAGCACATGGCGGGCGGGAATGAGAATTGATTGAATATTTCGACATCCCTATTGATATTAAGTTCTGATGTGTTATTGATTACTGTACTATTGAAAGTTCGAATTAACATCACCCATGGTACTTGCCCGCAAATGTATATCTAGATAATTTTATTGTAAGTGGCCCTGTCTTATTTTAATTACAAAATGTACGTCCACCGATTCCGCAACTGTTAGACACCTTAGTTCTTGCAACCTAATGGCCCGCTCGTTGCGTTCCTCTACAGTGTAAATGTCTCCTCATCATATACGATTCCAGTTTGCTCCGTGGCCGGCCCACGTGGTTATAGGCCCGTATTTGTATACTGACATTTTCACAATAAAGGTTTTTAAAACAAAACATGGTAGTAGTATTTACATTGGTAAAGTTTTAATTTTAGTTTCTGTTTTCGAATCTGTAAAAGGCAAGTGAAATAAAGCAGTCCAATTACATGACGGATAAAAGGTATAATACGCAGGAACGCAGTAAAGATAAATGGTCAAGGGCTGTTGTGTTTTTTACTCCTGCAACATAAAGTGATCAATAAGAATCTGATATTCAGGCGTATCGGCGACTAAGACAGCAGGCCGAGCATCTTTTGCTCAACGGCTCCGTCATGGGACGAAGAAACGCCCTTTTGCTAGAAAAAGGAATATATTTTACTTGCAGGACAGTTGTAAATTTTCCGGGAAAATACATTAGCCTGGAACATTATAACATATATGTTTAAGAAAAAATAATGTTCGAAAGCAATAAAAAGCGTAATTTTTAGGTCATATGACCAAGCCTTTCATCATTAGTATAACAAAAGTAAAATGAACCAATGAAAAGTTTTATTAACAAGTCACATGACCTGTTATGCTTACGTTACGCGCTGCGCGCCGCGCCTCGGATCCCTTCCGGGAAGCTGCGCTTCGCGCACTGGAGTACTTCCGGGTGCGCTAACGCGGCATGTCATATAACGCATTACGCGACAACGTAGGTCCAGAATATAGTCAAAATGTCTCCACCAACCAGCGGTCGGAACACAACCCCTTTCAGCAGTCTAAAAAGTTCTGTTAAATGACAACAGAAGGGACAGGCAACAAGAACCATCAGTCAAAGAGGGGAGGGCAAGTTCTTCCCTACCGGGTCACGTTGGGGCGCTACCGGAACTGATCGAATTGGTAGTCTACAGTGTTTCTGGATGTTTCAGACTGAAGCTGGCGTTAGCATGAGAGCACCACCATCTCGTATCTCAGTCGTGGCCATTCCACGAGCAATCATGGCAGCCGCTCCCCACCAGAAGCCTGCGGGAGTCCCCAAGACTTTTGTAGAATCTTCAAGGCTCAGTGGACGCTTTCGAGAATGGGGCCCAAGCCCTAGCAGACAAGCGTCCGAGTTCCAAGGTGTCCCATGGCCATTTTAGTGGACCACGCCCAAATCTGAAGAGGCGGCCGCCATTTTGAGAGTCCTGTGGCAGCCGCCTATAGTTGCATCGCAAGAGCGGGAGCAACTCAACTACATGGTGAGCGAGACGCTGTAGTCGCAAGAGCGGGCAGTAAACAGCTGAATGGCGGAAGAGGCACAGCGTAGCAAAAGCGGGCGGAATGGCAACTGAAACGGTAAAGGGGCGCCCCACTACAGCGTGTCTTCAGGTCAAACGGATTGTGGGATAAGGTCCAGAATGGAAGAGTCATCAAAAGGCAAAAAGTTCCGCCGGACCCCGGGAGCCGGCCGCCTATGTCGGGGGCGATCTTAGGCCACGCCAGGGCAACACGACTTGGGGAGGGGGCAGAAGTCAAGCACACCCTCCCAGTCCGCGCCACCACACCGTATGTTGAAAATCTGAAGCCATCGTTCTACAAACTCTCAACCAGCCTTGGATGAAAAATCTTGAAGAATGTACAAACTGAAAACCAGTTTTTGTTTGCATAGCATCAGCAGCAACGCTTGCTATCAGAATGCATGAGTTTCATGCTCGATCGATTGAGCTAGCCGGATCAGGCAACAAAAAGTATAAAATAGTTATGTAAATAGTTATTTAATAAAATGCTTTACCCTGTTACTTTGCTGGTGTGTTGTATATATTTATAATATTTGCATAGAGTTTATCGTTATTTTGGGCGGGGTGGGTGGCGGAGCCGAGCTGTCTTGCAGCCATCATGGTGTGGAGCTCAGTTCATCTCACTAGTTTCGTATTTCTCATGAAGGGTTGTTCCTAATGTTTCTATTTTAGCGAGGTAAAAAAGAGATCCCATTAGTGGCCTACTGATTTTGCTCGATTATTTTTTTTTTTTAACACGATTTTTCACTATCTGCAAAGACTAAACAGAGTATTGCGGCTTTGTGCTTGTTAGTAAATAGAGAATGAACCAAAGAGAATACATTCTAAAATAGTAAATGCTTGGATAACAATCAATCAAATGGAGAGACAAGCAAGCACGACGGATTACAACGGGGGCAAAGGCCTGCGTTAACTACCCTTCACTATCTGCAAAGAGAGAGTACTTCTAAGAGAAGAGAGGGGGGGGGCAGCGTTTAAAGCACATCAGCGTGCATAAACACGAAAATGTTTTTACCTATCACGTACGTGACATTTGACAGCTTTTGATATTTGTTATTAAAAAACCATTGAAATTCAATGAAAAAACCATAGGTTTTAGCCCATATATAGTTAGGGATTAGCATTTTCAAAACCTTATTTTACTCGCATAAAACCATTGAAATTCGCATATATAGTTAGATGCGCTAACTATATATCGCGCACCCGCACTCCACTGCTGATGATGTCACATATTACATCATTCATGACATGCTCAGTGACATCACTGATGACATCACTGATGACATCTCAAATGACATCACTGATGACATCACTGATGACATCTCAAATGACATCACTGATGACATCACTGATGACAACATCCAGTGACTGTATGTTTCTGTAAAGTTAAAATATGTCTTACATATTGAAGAATGAGTGGATGTATAAGTGTCTGGATGAAGGATTTAGTAGGTGCATGACTGACTGTATGAGTGAGTGATTAAATGTGTCTCACTGAGTGAATGGGTTAGTGACTAAACTGTCTTAATTTGTGCATCATTATGTTTGTTGTTCTGTAAACTGCTGCATGTGTTGATCA
The DNA here is from genome assembly GCF_964263255.1 of Lissotriton vulgaris. Classification (NCBI taxonomy): domain Eukaryota; kingdom Metazoa; phylum Chordata; class Amphibia; order Caudata; family Salamandridae; genus Lissotriton; species Lissotriton vulgaris. Next base: position 53,617 of record NW_028245329.1, read on the forward strand.
GTAGCTATATGAGTAACTATATGGGTTATTGATTGGTTGCCCAAGTATTTGTATGGGAGACTGAGTGTGTGTGGGTGGCTGGGAGGTGTATGACTCTGTGCATAGATGTGTGAGCAGTTGATTCACTAGATGTATGGGTTCAAAAGTGCATGTGGAAACAGCTGTATGGGCGGTTGACTGTGTGCATGAGTGTATTGGTGAGTGAATGGATATCTCAGTGCTACATGTCAAAGTAAGTACATATGTAAAACACAGTACATGTGAGAGTTGACATATATAAATAACTGTGCATAAGAGCCAGTGAATGTGTGAGTGGCTGTATGGATCATTGTGAACTTGTATCAGGGATTGTATAAGAGAGTAAATATGTGTTAGTATATGTTTGAATAAGTAAGGTGTGTATAACTGTATAGTAGAGGAAATGGAGGTGTGATTGATTCTTTGCATGACTGACTAGGTGTGTGAATAACTCCATGGATGAGTGACAGTCTGTGAGTGTCTGTTTACACTGAGTGTATCTAAGGTTATATTAGAGTCTGAAGAGGTTCATCGTATTATCACATGAATGATATCATTACTGATGTGCTCAGTAATGTCAAATGAGATGTCAAATGAGATGTCATCAGTGATGTCATTTGAGATGTCTTCAGTGATGTCATCAGTGATGTCATCAGTGATGTCATCAGTGATGTCATTTGAGATGTCATCAGTGATGTCATCAGTGATGTCATTTGAGATGTCATCAGTGATGTCATCAGTGATGTCACTGAGCATGTCATGAATGATGTAATATGTGACATCATCAGCAGTGGATTGCGGGTGCGCGATATATAGTTAGCGCATCTACCTATATATGCGAATTTCAATGGTTTTATGCGAGTAAAATACGGTTTTGAAAATGCTAATCCCTAACTATATATGAGCTAAAACCTATGGTTTTTTCATTGATATATATATATATATATATATTTATTATTTATATATATATGTTCACTGAAAAAACCATAGGTTTGACACCAGTTGTACCAGGCAATCCCAGGGCACTTGCGGGCGGGTGCTTCAACACGCCGGTACCGCTTGTCCACAATCCAGGCTCAAAACTTTGCTGTATTTCTGAAACAAAGTAGAAGCACTCCATGGTGAGTGGTCAGAAGTTTTTTAATCCGGCAACAGTAACAGACGCGTTTCGGACGTCTAGTCCTTCGTCAGTGTTTTCACATAGCGTGTGTGTGATGGCTGTATATAAGCACGTCATTGCAAGCTATACATTGAAAGAAATGACGGCTCATAACCTTTCATTTCACATGCAAATAGCGCGGCCATTTTAAAGTTGTACATACAAACATTTAAGCCTTAATAGGCAAAACTGAGTATAATGCCGTGTATCGGCAGATTGGCCGCTATGGGCCGGTGTTATAAGACAACAATAAAGCTGTGTATCGGCACTACACCAGCCATCATTCTACATGTTATCCCGAACTTAGACCAATTCATTCATTTTGGATTATGACATTCATCATATAATTCATTGTAATTCTCATAGAGGTTGTCAACATTCCTACTTTCTTTCAGCAAGACAACCACAGAGAGGCATGAGGTTAAGCAAAAAATAACAATAACATGTAGAATGATGGCTGGTGTGGTGCCGATACACAGCTTTATTGTTGTCTTATAACACCGGCCCATCGCGGCCAATCTGCAGATACACGGCTTTATACTCAGTGTTGCCTATTAAGGCTTAAATGTTTGTATGTACAACTTTAAAATGGCCGCGCTATTTGCATGTGAAATGAAAGGTTTTGAGCCGTCATCGCTTTCAATGTATAGCTTGCAATGACGTGCTTATATACAGCCCTCACACACACACTATGTGAAAACACTGACGAAGGACTAGACGTCCGAAATGCGTCTGTTACTGTTGCCGGATTAAAAAACTTCTGACCACTCACCACGGAGTGCTTCTACTTTGTTTCGGAAATACAGCAAAGTTTTGAGCCTGGATATATATATATATATATATATAACCTACTGGCGATAGCCAGTAGGTATATCTAGTTAGGATTTTTTCTCTATTGGACTTTTGAAAATTCTATATCTAATAACTTTGGCGTTTGTGGACGGAACCAGCTGAAATTTTCAGGAAAATGGCACATTTTGTTTCTGAGCAGCCCCAGAAAATTTGGGGGGGTTTCGTCAAGGGGGGGGGCCAAGAAAAAAGGGGGGGTCCCAAAACGCGTTTTTCCCATTCATTTTTCCATAGTAATGTAAATGTAATGTAATGTAATAAAAAATGTAATGATGATACTTGTAAAGCGCACTGTTACCCCATCTCGGGGTGTCCTGGCGCTGAAGACCGCTGGGGAACCCGTCCTGGCTTTCCCTGTGAGATGGTCCCTTCTGGGTATCTCCAAGGTGAAACCAGGCATCCCCGGCGTCTGTGGGGGGCCGTTGTAGAGATGAGGCAAGCTTAATGCCCAGAGTTGCCGAGTGTGATCCCTGGTTAGAGTAGGCACTGAGGCGAGAATTATCGAGTCCGTTGACCCTGGTCCACGACCCTGCCGCTTCGGGAATTGAACCCTGGTCCCAGGCCGTTCTCTGCTTCCGGGTCTGCCACCTCTAACCAGTGAGCCACACCACTCCATAGGGCGTTTGGCCCCACTTTTAGCTCGAACGGCTGAATGGATTTGCACGAAACTTGGCAAAATTGTAGGGACTGTTAGCCCGATGTGCCTTTGCTGGGTCTCAATATATGTGCTCCAGTGGATTTTGAGAAATTAACGTTTTAAAAAACAGATATATCTGTGACAGCGTCCTGAGTAGCGCTCCGGTTCGCGTACTTTTCACGTTACGGAACTTTGCGAAGCGAAGCTGATTGGCTCTCCGGTGTCTGTCAACATTCTAAACAGTCCGGACGGGCCGCCATCTTGTCTCTCGGTAGGATCGAGAGACAAGAGGAGGAGAAAAACGAAGGGGGAATTTAATGAAAGGGGGCAAGGTAGACCTCTCTTGACCCCCTAGGAATGATGTTGGGGTTATTAAAGGGTCCAGTGGGGCAAATAAAATTTTTTTTATTTTTCGCGGTAGAAGCGCTTCCTGGTTCGCGAACCGGGTCGCGAAACGGGAATTCGCCATTTTGTGTTTCGTTTTAATTAAATTACAAGATGGAGGAAAAACAATGTGAGAAATGGGTATAAGGGGGTACGGGAGACGTATCCTGACCCCCTATGTTTTCTGAGGGTGGTGAGGATGCTCATATATGTTGATACATGTCTTCCAGCGGCTGCGCGTGAGCGTTTTTTTTTTTTTGCTGCGTGACGTCTGTTATCGTTCGATTCGAAGGAAATCAGGAAGTGTTGACCGCCATTTTGTCACTGCGAGTAAATATATTGGTAAAAATAATTGTTATAAATTAATCCGTATTGATAAACATTGTCTGCGCCATCTTGCCTTTTTTCCAATGCCACACTTTTGTCGTGCACGGCAGCTATTTTAGATGCCTTGACGAGACCCACTCTCTGCACGCCGCCGATCCTCAGCATGGCTCCCCACCCTCGCAAGCATCTACCCCACGCACTGGTCACCCCCACTCTCTCTCTCATGCATGGGCCATAAACCTCCCCCCATCTGCGCTGCTCTTCCCTGAGAATCACACCCTGTGCCCGCCCGACACCTCCCTTTCACCCTATTCACTACCGCACCCTCTGACACTCCTCGTCCTCTGTGTCTGATTGTCCAGGCTGGTCCCAGGCTATCACCTAGCCCTGCGGGTGTAGTTTATGGCCCCAACTGTAAAGGATCACCCCTCTTCAAAGGAGTTACAGTAGATCAAGGCCCCCACCCCATGAGATCCGTCACACCACACGCGTTCCTACTATCTGATAGCGATCCTGTATTGTGATTGGGGAGGGGATTGTCACTGTAAGGGTGTGTGGGACCGAGCCTGAAGCGGAAGATTCCAGGGATGCCTTTTTGTACATCAAAGTCTTCACAATTATGTGTCACATTAAAAATATATAGCACTCCAACAAAGTAGTAGGATTATAACACTTTAATAACTTATAAATATATACAACGCTCCAACAAAGTAAACACGTTAAAAAAAAACATTTTAAACAACTATTTACATGGCAGCCTGCTGCAACATCCATCTCAAAGCAACAATGGGCTGCTTTGGTCTGACTTTTAGTCGGCAAAATCCGTTGGCCTGTGAGGTGGCGTCAGTAGCGGTCCGTTGTGCGAATAGGCCGAAGGCAGCACAACGCGCCGAGATCCGGACGGCACCGAGGTAGTGTCCAGTAAGTTGCCGCACTGGTCTGGCCATCCTACAATTCTGCGCCGAAAAATGGCGTGGGGCGCCCCGGGGGGGGGGAGGCAGCGCGAACGGGCCTCCCCCGCCTCCCCAGGTGGAGGCTCCTCTGCTGCAGTGGGACGCCCTTTAGCGTTTCACTCGCCGTCAAGCTGAGTTCCGCCCGCTTTTGCAGCACTGTGCCTCATCCGCCATTCAGCTGAGTTGCACCCACTCTTGCGGTGCAGCGATAGGCGGCTGCCACAGGACTCTAAAAATGGTGGCCGGCTCTTCGGATTTGGGGCTGGTCCACTAAAATGGCCCTGGGACACATTTGAACTCGGACATTTGCCTGCTAGGGCTTGGGCCCCATTCTCGAAAGCGTCCCCTCAGCCTTGAAGATTCTACAAAAGTCATCGGGCCCCCGACTCTCGCAGGCTTCCGGTGGGGAGCGGCTGCCATGATTGCTTGCGGAATGGCCACGACGGAGCTACGAGATGATGGTGCTCTCATGCTGACGGCAGCTTCAGTCTGAAACATCCAGAAACACTGTAGACTATCAATTCGATGACTTCCGGTGGAGCCCCAACGTGACCCGGTAGGGAAGAACTTGCCCTCCCTTCTTTTGACTGATGGTTCTTGTTGCCTGTCCTCTCTGTTGTCATCTAACGGAACCTTTTTGCAACTAACTATATATGAAATTACAATGGTTTTGTGTGAGTAAAATAAGGTTTTGTAAATGCTAATTCCTAACTATATATGGTCTATAACCCATGGTTTTTTCAGTGAATCTATATATATATATATATATATCGGTAGGATTGAGACACAAGAGGTGGCAAAAACAAAGGGGGAAATTACCAAAAGGGGGCAAAGTAGACCCCCCTGACCCTAGGTTTGATGTGGCGGCCATAAAAGGGCCCCGCGGGGCAAAAACAACATTTTTTTTTTCGATATGCACGGGGGGAGCGCCCGGTACGCCCTCCGGGGAGCATACCAGGGAGCGTACCATGGGGGAAAAAGAATGACAGAGTTTTTAAAAAATGTAGCCTTTTTTTATAAATTGGAGGTAGTTCTAAAAAGAACAGTTTTTTTCTTCTTTTTGTTGTTTTGTATTTTTTAAAAAAAAAATTTAACATTTGTACTTTTTTTGGCTTTTATGAACAATTGTATATATTTTTTGTTATTTTTATGGGGAGAAACAAAAAACAGGGAATTGTAAACGGCTCAAATGGAGCAAAAAAAAATCAGGAAAAAATTATTGTTTTTTGGGGCAATTGTGGTTGTCACCAGCAAGGTTGATGAGCTTTATGCTTTGCTCACCATAGGTGATGGTCTTACCACAAATATACAAGTGATCTTGTATTGCCCAAACAGGGGTTGTATGTTTGGGACCATCTCCCTTGTCTCTGGTCCCGATGGAGTGGGTTGCTTTCTTTTGGAGGTGCTGGGTAAAGATTCGGGAGGGTTTGTGGCCAGTTCTCGGACCTCTGCCGCAGCATAGTTGTTGGGATGCCTGCACTGCATGTGGCGAATAATGGTGTTATTGCCAAATGAGTATGTCTTGTTAGGGTTCCCCCTTGAAAGTTCCATGTTACAGATTAGGCAAGTCACCTTTGGCGCATTCACCTTTTTGAGGCCACTTGGGATGGAAAAAAACTCCCATAAAATGTGCTGCTTTGGCCTATATGGGGTATTGTCTTCTGGCAAAATGTCCTCCTCCCCTCCTCCTCCTCCTCCTCTTCCTCCTCCTCCTCCTCCTCTTCTTCATCTCCACCACTGTGGTGTTGTGGTGGTCCTCTTGGTGGTGGTGGTGGTGGGGGTGGTGGCTGAGATGCTCCTGCTGCTGCTACTGAAGCCATTTTTCAGTCCAAAAAAGTACAGAGAGGTCTTTCAACAGGTCTTCTTCACTCAAAGTACAAAGTGAGAATGAGGAAAAAAGGTGGGGGCTATCATCATTAGCAAAAAAAAAAACTGTCCTGAACCAATGAAAAGTGTTAATTTCAGGTCACATCACCAGGGCTTTCATCATTTGGAAACCAAAACTGTCCTGCACCAATAAAAAGTGTTATTTTTAGGTCACATGACCCGACGCGCTTACGCTACGTGCCCCCAGGCGTGCCCCAGGGCGCACCCAGGGGCGCGTCGCGTAAGCGCGTCGGATGCTTACGTTGCACTATCGTATGCGCTCGAGTGCCTCTGGGTGCATTTACGCCGTGCGTATCACGCAGACGCGGCTACGCAATACGTCACGATGATGTTTTCGTTCGTGGCAAAAGTGCTAACGGGACACTCACCGGTACGCGCCCTAGGGTGCGCCACAAGACTGCGCTTTCCGGTGCGCTCACCGGGACGCGCACCGGGAGCGCTCCAGGTCAAAAAAATAAAAAATAAAAAAACCATGAACAATATACATAAAAAAATAGTATTACATAAATGTACATTATAGGATTCATTATAAAAATATTACATTTCATAGCTATAGAAATTTGCTATTAAAAAACCTTTGAAATTCACTGAAAAAACCAAAGGTTTCACACCAGTTATAGTTAGGAATTAGCATTTAAAAAACCTATGAAATTCACTGAAAAAACCATAGGTTTCACACCAGTTATAATTAGAAATTAGCATTTAAAAAACCTTTGAAATTCACTGAAAAACCATAGGTTTCACACCAGTTATAGTTAGGAATTAGCATTTAAAAAACCTATTAAATTCACTGAAAAAAACATAGGCTTCACACCAGTTATAGTTAGCTGGAAATTTTACTGACATAAAACCATTGAAATTCCCACGTTATAGTTAGTTGGACTCACTATAACTTGCGCGCCTGCTATGCACTGCTGATGACGTCACATATTACATGACTCATGACATGGTTAGTGACATCACTCATGACATCACTGATGGTCGATGGAAGAATAAATGTTTAAATAAGTGTGTAAATGGATGTTTTAAATAAAATATTGATTGGTTAACTGGCTTATTAAGTGTATCTTAGTGAATACATATATTTGCGAGTAATTTTTAAATATTTAAATATATGTATCAGTGTTTCACTTTGTGTATAAGTGGCTGCATGGGTTGGTGACTGACTCACTGTTTGTATGTGTTTTGAAGACAGCAAATGTGCAGGACTGTATGGGTGGATGAGTGTGTATATATGTGTGTTAGTGAGTGAATGCCTGCCTCACTAGTGTCTTTATGAGTAACTACATATGTTTTAATCTAGTATATGTGAGTATTGATGTATATAAGTAAGTATATGTGAGAGTGAGAGATTGAAAGAGTTCCTGTTTAAATAAGAATGTGTTTCAATAAGTGATTGTTTAAGAGAGTAAGTATGTGTAAGTTTCCTTAGAAGTAATGTGCTACTGTGTGTATAGCTGTATATGCAAATAAATGGATGTTCAATAGTTTATTTGCATGTGTGAGTATGTGTGTGAGTAACTTTTGGAAGACTGTCAATGTGTAACAGGATGTATATGTGTATCACTACATATGATGAGTAAGTATATGTATGAGTGACTATGTAGAACTGTTGGTGAATGAGTGGATGTGTATATAGATGGTGGAATTACTGAATTGCTTGTTGTAACTTGTATGGGTATCTCCATTTTTTTGAAAATGTTAGTTTCTATTTTTGAATATGTGTTTCAAGGGTTACATTACACTGAAAGGATGTCTGTCACTTTCTCACAAGGATGGTGTCATCAGTGATGTCATGAGTGATATCACTGACCATGTCATGAGTGATGTAATTTGTGACGTCATCAGCAGTGCATTGCAGGCGCGCAAGTTATAGTGAGTCCAACTAACTATAACATGGAAATTTCAATGGTTTTATGCCAGTAAAATTTCCAGCTAACTATAACTGGTCTGAAACCTACGTTTTTTTCAGTGAATTTAATAGGTTTTTTAAATGCTTATTCCTAACTATAACTGGTCTGAAACCTATGGTTTTTTCAGTGAATTTCATAGGTTTTTTAAATGCTAATTCCTAACTATAACTGGTGTGAAACCTATGGTTTTTTCAGTGAATTTCAAAGGTTTTTTAATAGCAAATTTCTATAGCTATGTAATGTAATATTTTTTTAAATGAATCCTGTATTGTATATTTATGTATTTATGTAATACAATTTTTTTATGTATATTGTTCTTATTTTTTTTTTATTTTTTGGTCTTGGAGCGCTTCCGGTGCGCGTACCGGTAAGCGGACCGGGAAGCGCAGTATTCCGGCGCGCCCCGGTGCGCGTACCGGGGCGCGTCCCGTTAGCGCACCCCCCAAAAAAAAGAAAAAAAAAAGAATGAAGGAGTGAGCATAAAGAAAGGGGACAGAAAGAGTGGTGTAAAGAGAAAGAGAGATAGAGGGAGGAACACAGAGAGACTGTGTAATAGATAGTAAGACAAAAAAAAAGTGTTAGAAGAAGTAACTGAGAAAAGGAAAGACATGGGGAGTGACAGAGAGAAAGGACAGAGAGAGAAAAGGAAGGAGTGACAGACAGGGACTGAGTGAACCAGAAAAGAAAGGAAAGTGAGGGCGTGTGGGTGAGCAGGAAGACTGAAAGAAGTTGAATGTGGTAGGAAAGTAAGGAAAAGGGAAATAAACATGGAGGATAAGAATAAGTGAGGGAAGCAGAGTAAGGAAACAGGGGTAACGTAGGGTGAGAGAAAAGTAGTGAGGTTAAAGAAAAGGATCATGACAAACTATATTATTTTAGTCACACTTACCATATAATTAATATAAACTTAATTACATATTTTTTCTACACTTTGTATCTGTGAAAGAGAGAACAAAAAATTAGTTATAATTAGTAGAATATATTTTTTAAAATAAAAGAGACAGGTAAAGAGGTTAAAAATCATAAAAGTGTATAAAGAAATAAAGCAAGAGTGAAGGATACAGAAAGGGAAATGAAGTAATGTAGAAGGACAAAAGGAGTGAAAAAGAAATAGAAGAAAAGCAAATTACTAAGAGTAAGGCAGATAAATTCAGTGACAAAGAGGAAGAGAAGATGAGAGAAATGAAGTGAAGGTAAGTAAAATACAAAAAAAGGGGCAAAGTACGAAAAAAGAGAAGAGTGAGTAAAGAGAAATTAGTAAAAGAGCAAAGGAGGAAAAGACGGAAAAGGCAAATAAAGCAGAGAGACTGAACGCTTAAAAGTGGTGCAAGGGATAGAGGGGATGCAGACAGTTGAAATGGGAATGAGGGGTTCTGAAAAAAGTGGAGTAAAAGAACGGGGATGAAACAGAGTGAGAGAAAGGGAGTGTGAGTGAGTAAAGAGAGCTGAAAAAGGGTGGAAAAAGGAAAGTGAGTGTGAGACAATGGGAATACAATATAAATTACACAAAACAAACTATAGAATAACTTCTACAACATGTTACATAGCTTATTTTTGCTGTTCTCAGAATATATTGAATCTCACTAAAAACAGTGAGTTCAAACTAATCATCATATGACAGCGGGGAAAAAAAACACAATCTAAAAGATTGTGTTTAAAAAAAAAACATATAAACTTACAAATCACATATTTACACTAATCTTTGATTCACTTACTTTTCCTTGAGGCCAAATAGTAGATTGTGAAGGTCCTTTTCATTGGAAAAACTCTGCTGTTCTCTAAAACTTCAATTTCATCGACTTTCTATAAAAAAAACCTCTAAGGACATCTGAAATATGTCTCAATTTTTTCTTTTTCTCGTTGTGTTAAGTTATGACTCTTTCCTAATTCCAACACTATTCCTTACGGCCAAATAGTGTCAGATTTATCAGTCTATTTTCAAACTCAGAAATTACCGTTTATCCGATGTTTTGAAAGAAAAGCTCATACCACATTTTCACAATGTATTAACTATTCATATTCCCATCTCTGGATCACTTATCTTCAACATTTCCTATAATACTGATATCACTTACTATGAGATCCACTTACAGTACCTATATGAGAACTGGATTTTTTATATTATGTTCATCACTTTCACTTACAATATAATTTTAAATAGCAGAGTAACTTTTATTAACTGCTCCTGTCTTTATAGGCTAATTACCTTTAGTTAAATTTCGGTTCTAAAAACACTAGGTAAGAATTTTTTAAGTCAAAAGGCAAACGTTGTTTGAAAGTCAAATGAGTATCATTACAGAAAGACCAACCTTTTCGACATTTTAAATAAGCTGTATCATGCCCTGATGTTGTTGAAGGACCTTCATGATAAATAATAGCTACAGTTACAAAGGTTATTCCTGAAATTGATAACTGAGAAGCCACAACATTTTTAATAGAAGTTGTCAGTTTAGTTCCATCAGATCTACATCGTTGAAACATTAAAATGACATACTGTCCATAAGTTTGTATAAATAATGTGGACAGCATTGGACACTTACATTGGGAACAAACCATATTATGATCAGCTGCTTTAAGTAGAATATTAAAAGACACTGATTTGCAGTCTGGTAAAGTCAAATATATAAATCTTTCAGTGTCTATTCTAGTACTACTTGATAAACTACAATTGTCACAGTCATGCTGCCATTGATAAGAAAGTCTAAAAAGATTTTCTACATCTACACCTTCATCTTCCAATACACCAAACATATACATTAAAATATCCTTACAATCCTGCTGAATATTTTGTGAATTTTTTTTTGACCTGAACATATATCTAAAAGATTTCGAATTTCTGAAACACTTTCTATTTTTGCTCTATCACTGCTACATTTCTGAAACACAGAATTCAATAAACCGCAGAATCTTTGATCCCGATTTTCAACAATCTGTTCTTGTAAAGTTTTAAGAAAAAAAACAACATTAACCACTACATTAGCATAGCAGTTGACACCAGAACTGCTTTCAAATTGAAATCCAACAACATCTTGAACAGAATCCTTTTTCTTTCTGCTTACAATTACAGTTTCATCTACTTTTTGTCTTTTTGCTACTACCTCACTGCAATTATTCTCATTTCTTCTTTTTCGGCCTACCACACGTTTTTTAAACAGAGGATATTGAGGCAAATGTGGAGCATACTCTCTTCTTAACCTATTGTATTCTTTAACACAATCTAGATCTGCACAAATCTTTGTCTCATCACACTCAATCAAGTACAATCCTGATAAAGTTCTGACTCGGGATAATGCCACATATGCCATACCCTCTTTAAACACAGAACTTCCAATGTTCACCAAAGCACTATCTACACTTAAACCTTGAGATTTATGAATTGTCACTGCATATGCCAAACAAACAGGAAACTGTTTTCAGCGAACATATGAGTCTTTTACAAGCAAAAATCTCGCAGAACAACGACTAATTTGTTGTACTTTCTCAATGCCATCAAATTTTATTTTTAAAAATTCAATTCCATCTCTATTTTTATAATTCACAAAATCAACAACATGACCCATTGCTCCATTTACCAGACCTCTTTCAACATTTAAATTCCTTCTCAAAATGATACGACAATTTAAACACACATTCAGAGTCTTTTTAAAACCAGCTGATTTAGATATACTTTTCTCTAATGAATCTAATTTTGTTTTCAAATTTTCTGACAAAACAATTGTTGCACCCATATGCTCTATTTTATCTATTGCTTCCAGTTTCACAATCTCTTCATTTTCTAACGTTAACATTTTGTTGTTGAAGATGGAACATTCTTGCAGAGTTGGCATCAAACATATCCCAGATTTCTTCTCAGTAATTTAAAAAAAAATATTCTCTGGAAGAATGTTTTCATTTGGATACAAATTTGAAATTAATCGAGCATGTAAAGCTTCTTTCCCAAGCTCACTTACTTTTCCGATTCTTACATCTTGTAGAATATTTTTATAATCTTCATCCTTTGCCTGTCGCATATTTTAAAGCAGTTCTGCATATTTAAAATGTAACCATATATTAACGTTCCCAATGCTTCCAAGGGACTTCCTGGTATCTTCATGCGTGAGCATTTTAAACACTGGTTGTCCTTTTACTGGAGTCAACTGCAGTAGATCTCCAAAAACAATAATGTGTTTTCCTCCAAATAGCATATCATACTCTGTTCTAAGAATTTCTTGCATTCTCAAATGCACAAAAGCAAGCATTAGATTTGAGACCATGCTTACTTCACCAATTATAAGAAGTTTCATTTTCTTCAGGACTCTGGAAACTTCAGAACACGCATCTCCAGATAGCTTGTTGTAATGCAAATTATTATCATGCTTAACTGGCAGCATCAGTAAACTATGTAGAGTAATCCCTTTAATGTTATGTGCTGCCAGTCCAGTTGGAGCGGTTACAACACAAGACAGCGGTGATTCAGTCCTTTTCTGCAAATAAGTTGCAATGGCTTTAATCAGAAAACTTTTTCCTGTTCCCGCTTCTCCACTTACGTACAGTCGGACAGGCTTAAATGATGTACATGAGCACTCTTTTTTCTCATGTCTGAATCCATGTTCAATCTGTTCTGTGACTTCGTCATATATCTTTTTCTGCTCAACGTTTAGTTGCTTTACCAAATCTTTTAAGTTAACTACATCCTCTTGAGCTTGTTCCATAGCTCTTTCCTCCTCATCCATGGCAGTTGCAGCTTCATTTAGGATAATTGGTCCTCCTAGTGGATCCTGACTCAATGAAGTAGAACTCTGACTGTCTTGAGAACTGTCTCTAGCAATCTCTTCAGCAATTGTGGCTTCTTGCTCTATTTCTTCGTTCAACATTTGCTGATAATTTGGAAAAACAGGACATTCTATGGTATCCTTGGTTGCATTAAAAGAGTCTTCATAACAGAGAAAATCTCCAAGTAGTTCCTCTTCTGTACGCCATGGCTTAAAGAGTTGCAAAAGAGCTAAATAGTAAAATTCTCTTTTGTCTGGAGATTCGCAACTCAATTTTCGATGATTAATCAGATCGCCTTTTCTCTGCTTCACTAGACATCCTTCATACCCAATGACAGCATATTTTCCATTATTGATATATTCTGTGATGTTCCTTTTATAACTGTAGTTTTGCAGAACTTCATACAAACAAGTGTTCTCAAGGAGAGTACTTCTATTTGGATAGTATGTATCCAACATGTTTGTCTTCAAAATATCTGTACTGTTTGGTTCTTTCTCTGCCAAATATTCAATTTCTTGTACAGATTTCAAAACTCGGTTTCGTGTTGCAGCAAGACCTAGACTCACCCAAATGATTGTTCTTGATTTGGCAAAGAGACTTGCTGATGATAACCGATCAGAACATTCATATGCTCCAATTTCTTGATGCGACAACATCTTCAGACTGAAACTGTATAATTTCTTGCTTAGACTCTTTTCATGTGAAATGTCCTCCCACATTCCTTCAGTTCTGTCTTTTCTTTTTTTGTTATGTAAGACGTCACATATCGAGCCACAGCAATAGAGTTGTCAGCAACGAACTGAATATCCATGTTAGCATTCCACATGGATAAAATCACTGGGTTGTAGTCGTTGATATACTTGGACTCTTCGTTTCTTTTTAAATTGTATATATTTTTTGGTGATTTCCTTGTTACAGTATGTCACAGTATGTCGCAGAGAAGACATCAAATTATTTACTCTTCCTTTAGAAATCACTGGTCGTAGAAACGCGAAACGACATTTCGTGTAGAATTTCTCCTTGTTTTTAAATTTTCGACGACAGTACTTTCCATAACGATGGGATTGAAAACGTAAAACTTGTTGCCTTAAACTGTTTTCTTCAGTAGTTTTTGGAACAGCACATGTTGAATATTCTTCAATGAAACTCATCACTGTGTCATCCGAATCAGTTCCAAATTTGGGTGCATCTTTAATCCATAACAACATATGTATGTGAGGAGTACCTCTCGCTTGATACTCCTTCCTCCAAAAGAAATCCAAAACCTCTCCAAGGGGAGGATTTTTTTTGTTGGTAATAAAAGGCATCATAGCTTCAAATCTATGATTAAAATATCTGCAAACATTCACTGGATCCAAAGAACACAGTTCTCCAGGTGCTTTCAATTCCATATTTTGTATGTTTCCATTTGCCTCTCGTAGAAATTGAAGTAAGTCGTCCTATGCATACTCAGAACAGCTAAGAGTGAGGAACCATGTAGGAGTTCCTAAGTTTCTTAGCATACATTTCAATTCCCCATGACGACGGAACTAATACTCATTTGTTCCACGCTGACATGCCATGAGATTAATTAGCTGAGATTCCAAAATACTGTCTTGCAGATTGACTTTCTCCATAAAGTCCTTCGCCAAAACTTTTTGCAGATGAGCTCCACTTTTCAGAATATGATTAACTGCATAAGAAAGCCCAGACAAATCACTTTCATACAGTAGATGAAAGAAATACGGAATGCATTGACGAAACCTTTGATCTTCAGCATATCATCTTAAAGTCCGGTATTCAGCTGCAGGAATTTGAACTGGTCGATCGTCATATCGTCCACCTCGACCTGTTGGAAATAACTGTGGAAAACAACGAGCTTCCAAACTTTCTTCCCATACACTAATAGGACTTCCTTTTGCTGCTTTCATTTGAAACAAGTCAATTGCATTCCCATTTACTTCTTTGGAATGCAAAGGATGAACAGTATAATGTTCATATATTTCTTCACTTCTAGACACATCAACTTTTTCAATTTGGCCAACTGAACAATCACTGTCTTCTTCTGTAGCTGTTTCCTCTGCTCCAACGCATGCATCTTTGTAGTACTCATTGTTTTTGACCAAATACAACGTTGCCTTTTTGACTTTCCTAACATCCACTAAATCTTGCCAGATTTTCTTACTCTTTGTCGGAACCCCATTAACTAGAATAATCAGAGGATCCTCTTCTACTCTTTCTAAACCAATTGTATCAATATTTTTCTTGACATCTAGAGGCAAATAAACAACTCTTCCCTTTAATCCTCTTTGTAAATCTGTAGGAGGTAATTTCCCTATCTTAGCCTGAAAAGGATGGACACATTGAATCAAAATAGGTTCATAAGTATTTAAATCCATCAATTCAGAAGGAATATCTATCAACTGAAGATTATTATGAACAGCTCTAGCAGGCATTCTATTTTCATTAAATTTTCTCAAACAATAATTACAAATACGCTGATCAAAACTCAAATCAAAAGAATTATCCACCAATAAATAACTTAAAAAATCCTTCCATTCACTATTATTTTCCAATTCACATTATGCATATAAATCAACTAACATAGTCTGAATCTTATATTGAGTCCGTCGACAACACACACAAGTTAAATTAGGCCTTTCACTTGATTTCACCTTAAACTTGTAATTTCCTCGTCAAACTTTTCTATACTTGAAATCTGTACATTGTCTTCCACATTACCATCCATTACTATATCCATTTCTACACTGTCCTCTTTGTTCCCAAAATAACACAACTCAATTTCTTCACAAATGGTCTTCACATCTACTTCAGATCCATGCAAAAGAGCACTGTTTAAGCTTAAGTGCTGGACTTTTTGCATAATACAACCTTCTCACTAATTTCCTCACCTTATTATGATGCACTGCTAAGATCCTAAAATGATGAAAAACACTCTGACATACTTTTCTAGAAAGACAAGCCAGTGAATGCCTATGCAAACCTGTATTTTCTCTCACTCTGCAAGGATCTAACTCTTGCAAGATCTTCATTTTCTGTTTTACACTTTTCTTACTATAAGTACGTAAAAATCTTTCGAAGAAAATCGATTGAATCCTGTCACACACTACAAATACTACTGCACTTCCATGTGTACACTGGACCCTTAGTACGTCTCCCTAAAACTTCATCAGCAAACACCTCTTCTGTATCTCTAGACACAAGTTTCTCTTTTTCCATCAGACAACCATCTTTTACCTCCTATGCTCGACCACTGGTGTCAACTGCATGCACCAAATCATTTTCCTGAAAGTAACTCTCCTCATTAAAAAATGGCTCAGAACTTGAACTATGCATCCATTCTCCAGAAAATACTTCACAAAAATTAGTCCGATTAATTATTCTTTTCCATCTACTGTTCGATTTGAAAACATCAATTGCCTTGTTAAGTATACTAATTCTATTGATTACTAAAATAAATAATTTTTTCTTAACTTCAAAAGCGTGATTAACAATCTTCTCTACACTTTTCTTTTTCTTGTAAAAAGCAGCTCTCTGTTTACCTTTCTTTTCATTTTTTAGCAAATTTAAAACTACCCTATTGCGAAACAGTCGTCTACGAATGTCCCTAAATTGATTTTGCCTTCTATTGCTACTCTTCTCTCCTGCTCCAGTAGAAACATTTTTTGAGGGCCTCTCCTTCCTTTTCAAATTTGGTCGCATTCCCATTAACATTTGTTCTTGTTGTACATATGTTGCGAAAAAAAGACTTAGTTGTCTTACCAGGAGCTTTTTTGGTGTTTTTTGAAGTACTTGTTGTAGAGGATTCCTTTAATTCCATTGCTGATTTTGTTCTTTTCCGTATGGTATTTTTTCTTCTCCTTTGCCTTGACGGCATTTTTGCTTACTTTTGAAATGTTGATTTCAATCTGTGGTAAAGAAAAAAATAACACATTATAGACCACTATTAGAAAACAACAAAGCAATGACAATAAGCAAACGATATAAACACTAATTTGCAACATATCTAAGTTTATACCACAGCAACTATATAACTAGGAGTAAGACAAAGAAAAACAACTAGAGGGAATAACACAAAAACACAGAGAGACACAGACAAAGAAACAGGTAGAGGGATTAAAACATACAAAAGGACTAAGACAGAGAGAGTGTATAATATGTTGAAAGACAGAAAAAGGATGTAATAGGGAGAGGAAGTAAGTCAAAAAAAGGGAATAAGTCAGAAAAAGGATGTAACAGGGTGTAAAACAGAGAGAGGGTGTAACAGGAAGTAACACAGAGAGAGGGTGTTAGAAGAGAAAAGGTTGTAAAAGAGACTAAAACAGAGAGAGCCTGTAAAGGAAGAGACAGAGAGTAAGTTTGAGAGAGGGTGTAAGAGGAAGTAAATCATAGGACAGGATGTTACAAGAAGTAGATCAGACAGAGGGTGTAACAGGAAGAGAGAAAAAAAGTCAGAAAGAGAGAGAGAGACGGTATAAAACAGACAAAAGGTGTAATAGGGAGTAACTCAAAGCTAGAATATTACAAAGAAAAAGGTTGATTAGATAGTATCTGCATGATTCAAAAAATATATTAGCACATTTCACAATCTTGTCATCTATGTTTCCTCAGATTAGTCATGTTTTTTGATAATGCTTGGTTAAAACATTTTGCTGCATGTGTTAATATATTTATTTAATGAGGCAAACACTAATAATTCCTTCTCAAAAATATAAAAGGCATTCATTTACATCAACATCGTTTTTTAAATAACATTTTAGAAACACAGCACAGGTCCTATGTACAAGCATTCCATGTCACTAGAGAAACTTCTCAATTTTACATAATGCAATTCCCCTATGCTGCAAAACCTATTTACCAAGCATTATCCAAAAACATGACACAAACCAACCAGAAAGAAGCTCAATCTGCATCCTAATCTGAGGTAATGCAGGTGGCATCATTGTAAAAGGTTCTAATATATTTATTTAATGAGGCAAACACTAATAATTCCTTCTCAAAAATATAAAAGGCATTTATTTACCCCAAAATCGTTTTTTAAATAACATTTTAGAAACACAGCACAGGTCCTATGTACAAGCATTCCATGTCACTAGAGAAACTTCTCAATTTTAAACATGACACAAACCAACCAGAAAAAAACCTCAATTTGCATCCTAATCTGAGGTAATGCAGGTGACATCATTGTAAAAGGTTCAAATATATTTATTTAATGAGGCAAACACTAATAATTCCTTCTCAAAATTAAAAAAGGCATTCATTTACCCCAAAATCGTTTTTTAAATAACATTTTAGAAACACAGCACAGGTCCTATGTACAAGCATTCCATGTCACTAGAGAAACTTCTCAATTTTACATAATGCAATTTCTCTATGCATTAAAATGTTTTAACCAAGCATTATCAAAAAACATGACACAAAACAACATTTTAAAAAAACAATCTGCTTCCAAATCTTCTCCATAGAGCATACAAGTCTCTATCTAAATTAAATGAATCATTTCTTACCTTTACAAATGCTTTGGGAGATAGAGAACAATGTCAGACACACAGACCAATTTTTCTTTAGCAGAGCAAAAGGTATGCATTCCACACACTACAACCATGACTGGCACAGAAAACCTCTAATTCTAAACAGATATGCCTCATTTCAACCAATCAAAACTCTTCCCTCACTATTTTCAAACCAAAACCCTTCCCCCCTCAGCCCTTTCTATCTGTTACCATAGCAACTCCCTCCTTACTTAACTCTCAGGTTCAAAAGTTTATTCTACAATGTTGCAAATGAACTAAGCAAGGATGTTTGACCTCTTAATACACCAGCTTATCCGATGAAATGTTTCTTTAGATGACTTTTTCTTAACCATTCAAATTGCTTCTTTCACAAAACACAAACATGCACCCTAACTTTTAGTTTTCAACTATCTGAATCCACCAATCTGCTTGTAATTCAAGAGCAATGAAACGCCACAATTATTTTTTTGTAAACTCCTACTGTTCCAACTGCCATTTCATTCCCACACTTCATCTGACTGCACCAGAACCTTCTCTCACCATGTATTCTGTGTGGATTATTGGACATACCTACATCCACTGGGCTCAAAGGTATGCAGGTAGCAGACATTTTCACAACCTTGATTTAACAAATGTGGAAATCAAGTGGATTGGCCAGAGATGATTGAGATGTCACCAATTGATACCATTAGTAAAAACCTTTTTGCATCTGCCAAACCCTTACCTCTTAAAAGTGCACTGTAGAGGAAATGACTTGGGCACTTTGACTGGGGTAGGTCTGGAAATGCTTTTAAAGGACACCTTTGATCAATTGATGACACTTTTTCCACAAACTGCCTTGGTATATTCCAATATATGTCAGACAGAAATGGAACTGGTCCAACCAATTTTGTCCACAATTTGAGAAAGCACGGAAACATGTGAATAAATCTGTTTTCTGCTTACATGAGAGACTATGGAATGGGTTCAATATACAACAATAACTTGCGTTTCAACATGCAAGATATCTACAGCGGAGATGGTGTGCACTTCTCAGATGAGCGGAATAGAATATTCCTCCTGAATTTAAGACTGTGCATTGGAACCTACTTGTAGGTACCTAAATCAGCCACAGAACCCAAAAGCTCTTTTCAGAGCTACCCTACCTCTGATCACTAAAAATGATTATCTTTCTCTAACTTTTTTCACTATTTTTCAGCAGAGTACGCTCCCGGGTACGCTCCCCGGTGCGCGTACCGAGCGCTTCCCCCGCGAAATTTATTATTTTTTTTTTGGGCATATATGCCCCTCCTAAACTCCCCTCAGAAAACCTAGAGGGTCAGGGGGTTTCTACTGTGCCCCTTTTTACTCATTCCCAACGTTGTTTGTCCTCCATCTTGTGTCTCAATTCAACCGAAACACAAAATGGCGGACTCCCGTAGCGCTCCCGGTACGCGTACCGGGGCGCGCACCGGTAAGAGCTCCCAAAAAAATGTGGGAAACGAAATTACATAAAAACCACTGGACAGACTTTCACCAAACTACATACCAGTCCCTACCATTATCCCACATTTGATGGTATTCCATTGAGCCATTTGGGCTGTAACCCTGTCTAAATATCCTGAGGTAAATTACATGACAAAAACACATATGAAACTGTTAGAATTTACAACCAATTAAAATGTTACTTACATTTTGTACTTTTATGTGCTGACATTTGATTGGTTAAGTACATGAATATATATGAAAAATGAGAGGGAAACACAGCCATTTTGACTAATACTACCTGAGGTACATTTTGAAAGAATTTTGACAAAAAACTTCAACTACTTTGAAAAAGGTAAGTTGCTAATTTGTAAGGGGAACTATTTTGTGCACTTTAAGTTAATTTGAGAAAACGTTTTCTGATAGTTATATACTGTCCCTCTGTAAGAGTTAGAGATTGAGATAGACTTCTCTGTTATAATTATGGATTGAGGTAGACTTCTCTGGTATAATTATGAATTTACTTAGGCTTCATCACATGCACTTTTTAATAGTTCTACTTCCTGCCTGAAACCACACACTGCCCAAAAATTACTTCACTGTTAAAAACTCAGAAGTACCTGTCTGAACATAAACCCAACAGTATCCTAACTCTACTAATATAGTTAATTTTTATGCAATTTTCAGTAAGAAAATGGAAGGAGAAAAACAATCAACTGTTATTTCTTTCGAAATAAAGGTGGAAAATCCAGAAGAACAAAAAGATGAACTTGATTTCATTGATGAATCTTTGGACCAACAGCTAATAGAATGTTTGGAAAAAATAGAACCATGTACTAATAATTATGAGGAAATTCCGGACAATATTATGTTAGAAGTTTTATTACATTTTGAAAAAGAATCAGAAGAATAAATGTGTATTTAATAATTAAAAATTGTTTGAGACAATATTCATTTTTATATGTAATTCATAAAGTAGTACCAAAATGATTATATTATAAAATGAGGCATAGTATACTGTGCAACTTTTTTGTGTTACATAGTAAGTTTACTCATAGTTACTACCTTTCTCCCACTATATTACCTCCAATGTGTATTTTACATCGCTTTTTCATCATAAGGGAGCAGGATATACTACCCATGATCCCCTAGAACTTCTCGGGGAGTGCTTAAAGGATCTGTTTCTGCTTTTCTGACAGAATATGTTATGGATTCCATATACCACAATAACTTCTATAACAACATGCAAGATATCTACAGAGGAGACGGTGTACATTAAATTTAAGTCTCTGCATTGGTACCTACATGTAGGTACTTAAATGAAAAAAAAAACAACAAAAAGATTTTTTTTTTGAAACAGCTACTTTTTTTTAAAACTGTCATTCTTTTTCCCCAGAGTACGCTCCCCGGTACGCTCCCCGGTGCACGTACCAGGCGCTCCCCTCGCGAAGATAAAAAAAAATAAAAAAAAATTTGCCCCGCAGGGCCTTTTTATGACCCTCACATCAAACCTAGGGGGTCAGCGGGGGTCTACTCTGCCCCCTTATGGTCATTTCCCCCTTTGTTTTTGCCACCTCTTGTGTCTCGATTTTACCGAGACACAAGATGGGGCCGCTCCGGACTGTTTCGAATGTTTACAGACATGAGAGGTAGCCAAAACAAAGGGGGAAATTATCATAAGGGGGCAGAGTAGACCCTCCCTGACCCCCTAGGTTTGATGTGGGGGCTTTAAAAGGGCCCCACGGGCCCAAAAAAAAGTAATTTATTATTTTTTTGCGGGGGGAGCGCCCGGTACGCGCACCGGGAAGTGGACCGGTGAGCGTACTATGGGGAAAAAAGAATGATAGACTTTTCAAATATTGTATGTTTATTAATTGTTCTTTTTGTTGTTTTTTTATTTTTATTTAAGTACCAACATGTAGGTACTAATGCAGAGTCTATAATTTAATATACACCGTCTTCTTTGTAGATATCTTGCATGTTGTTACAGAAGTTATTGTGGTATATGGAATTCATAGCGTAGTCTGTCAGGAAAGCAGAAACAATATGGCGGCAGGAGATGATAAAGAGATGTTAAATACACATTGGAGATAATATAGTGGGAGAAAGGAAGTAACTATGAGCAAACTTATTATGTAACACAAAAAAGTTGCACAGTATATTTTAAGTCTGACTTTACATTATAATCAATTTGGTACTAGTTTAAGAAATACATATAAAAATGAATAATGTCTCAAACAATTTTTGAATTATTAAATATAAATTTATTATTCAGATTCCTTTTCCAAATTTAACAGAACTTCTAATATTTGATTGTCAGAAACGTTTTGAATGATCAGAGGTAGGGTAGCTCTGAAAAGAGCTTTTGGTTCTGTGGCTGATTTAGGTACCTACAAGTAGGTTCCAATGCACAGTCTTAAATTCAGGAGGAATATTCTATTCCCCTCATCTGAGAACTGCACACCATCTCCTCTGTAGATGTCTTGCATGTTGTAACGCAAGTTATTATTGTATATTGAACCCATTCCACAGTCTCTCATGTAAGCAGAAACAGATTTATTCACATGTTTCCGTGCTTTCTCAAATTGTGGACAAAATTGGTTGGACCAGTTCCATTTCTGTCTTTGGCATATATTGGAATATACCAAGGCAGTTTGTAGAAAAAGTGTCATCAATTGATCAAAGGTGTCCTTTAAAAGCATTTCCAGACCAACCACAGTCATAGTGCCCAAATCATTACCACCACAGTGCACTATTAAGAGGTCAGGGTTTGGCAGATGCAAAAAGGTTTTCACCAATGGTATCAATTGATGACATCTCAATCCTCTCTGGCCAATCCACTTGATTTCCACATTTGATAAATCAAGGTTGTGATAATTTCTGCTTGCTGCATACCTTTGAGCCCAGTGAATGTAGCTATGTCTAATAATCCATACAGAATACATGATGTGAGAAGGTTCTGGTGCAGTTAGATGAAGTGTGGGAATGAAATGGCAGTTGAAACAGTAGGAGTTTACAAAAAAAGTAATTGTGGAGTTTCCCTGCTGTTGAATCATAAGCAATGATTGGTGGATTCAGTTAGTTGAAAACAGAAAGTTAGGGTGCATGGTTGTGTTGTGTGTAAGAAGCAATTTGAATGGTTAAGAAAAAGTCACTAAAAGCAATAATGCCCTGGATAAGCTGGTGTATTGAGAGGTCAAACATCCTTGCTGACTTAATTTGCAACATTGTAGAATAAACTTTTGAACCTGAGAGTTCAGTTAGGAGGGAGTTGCTATGGTAACAGATAGAAAGGTCTGAGAGGGGGAAGGGTGTTGGTTTGAAAATAGTGAGGGAAGACTTTTGATTGGTTGAAATAAGGCATATGTGTGTAAAGTTAGAGATTTTCTATGCCAGTCTTCGTTTCAGTGTATTGAGTGCACACCTTTTGCTCTGCTAAAGAAAAATTGGTGTGTGTGTCTGACACTGTTTTCAATATCCCAAAGCATTTGTAAAGGTAAGTAATGATTTATTTAATTTAGATAGAGACTTGTTTGCTCTATGTGAATATTTGGAAGCAGATAGTTAAGTTTCAGTAGTGTAATTGAATGCTTGTACATAGGTCCTGTGTTGTGTTTCTAAAATGTTATTCAAAAAACGATTTTGGGTGCAAATGAATGGTATTTTCATTTGGCCCATATTTATGATTGCCTTGTGCAGCCGGTGCATCACTTTAAACATGGGAAATAAGTGACACTCTTTCTTGTAAATGGATCCTCAATCAGACTCCTTTCCCTTTCACTCATTCCCCTTTTACTTACTCCTCTTTCCTGATTTAGTTTTGGTATCTCACATTCTTTTAGTATCTTACTTACCTTCAGTAATTTGTTCTCTTTCTATTTCTTTTTCCCTCTTTTTTCTCTTTCTACATTACTTTATTACTTTTTTTGTATCACTATTGCTTTATTTCTTAGTAAACTTTTTTAGATTTTTTAACTCTTGAACTGTTTCTTCTATTTTTAAATATATATTTTACTAATTATAACTTGTTTTTTCTTTTGTCTTTCACAGATACAAGTAGGTTTTCATTAATTATATGGTAAGTGTGTCTACAAAATGTAGTTTGTCATCACCCTTTGCTTTAACCTCACTACTTTTCTCTCACCCTACCTCACCCCTGTTTCCTTACTCTGCTTCCCTCACTTATTCTTATCCTCCATGTTTACTTCTCTTTTCCTTACTTTCCTACCACATTCAACTTCTTTCAGTGCCCCTGCTCATCCACACTCCTTCAATTACCTTTTTTACTGGTTCACTTAGTCCCTTTCTGACACTCCTTCCTTTACTCTCTCTCTTCTTTCTCTCTGTCACTCTACCATGTCTTACCCTTATTCACTTATATCCACCCTCTTTCACTCCTCTTTACTTACACTCACTGCTATTTTCTTTCCCTCCGTCACTACTGTTTCTTTTCTCTGGTTCCGTCACTACCTGTCATTCCCCATACTTAACTCTCCTTCCTTTTACTTTCATCACCCATTCACATTCTCCCAGAACCTCTGCTTTAGTTTTCTTCCTCTTTCTTCTCTTCTTTTGCTCCCTTATTCATTTTCCTTTTCTCAGTTACTTCCTCTTACACCTTTTCTCTGTTTTACTATCTCTTACACAGCCCCTCTGTTTTTCTCCCTCTAGCTCTCTTTCTTTTTACACCACTCTCTTTGTCCCCATTCCTCATGCTCACTCCTTAATTATTTTTTTTTCTTTTTTTTTTAAGTGCGCTGACGGAACGCACCCCGGTACGCGCACCGAGGCCCTCACCGGTACGCGCACCGGGAGTGCTCCAAAGTGAATTTTTAAAAAAAAATGAATATACTTTAAAAAAATATATATTATATTAATATACAATATAGGGTTCATTTTTAGAAAAACATACCTTTCTCAGGGATGCACTTCATCAAAGGCAGGGTTCGTGTAACAGGTACCAGAGGGCTTTGCCAGTAGCCACTGGGCGGGTACCTAAGGTTTAAAAATAGTGCCCACAATGCTTTGCGCTGTTACACGAACCCTGCCTTTGATGAAGTGCATCCCTGCACGAAACGCGTCAGGCGCTTGAAAGCGTGACATTCTGCTGACTCTGTTGTAGCATCCTGATTAAAACGCTTAACTTAAACCTACCTGAATGGCGGCTCGTCCTTTGGGGGCAACTCTGTGTGATTAATGTTTGACGGCTGGCCCAGCCGTGGACGAAGCCCCGCCGCATGGAAGCGGCCCTTTGATGATGCCAGACGGTAATCACCAGCGGAGCAGGAGGGTGTTTCAGGAGTTTTATGAGGCAGCAGCGCCCAGCAGCTTTTCACGCACACCCACTGGGGGTTTTAATGTTCACTTAAGATGCAGCGCTGAGCACCTTACTGAAGGAACACTGATGGACACTACAGGTACCAGAGGGCTTTGCCAGTAGCCACTGGGCGGGTACCTAAGGTTTAAAAATAGTGCCCACAATGCTTTGCGCTGTTACACGAACCCTGCCTTTGATGAAGTGCATCCCTGCACGAAACGCGTCAGGCGCTTGAAAGCGTGACATTCTGCTGACTCTGTTGTAGCATCCTGATTAAAACGCTTAACTTAAACCTACCTGAATGGCGGCTCGTCCTTTGGGGGCAACTCTGTGTGATTAATGTTTGACGACTGGCCCAGCCGTGGACGAAGCCCCGCCGCATGGAAGCGGCCCTTTGATGATGCCAGACGGTAATCACCAGCGGAGCAGGAGGGTGTTTCAGGAGTTTTACGAGGCAGCAGCGCCCAGCAGCTTTTCACGCACACCCACTGGGGGTTTTAATGTTCACTTAAGATGCAGCGCTGAGCACCTTACTGAAGGAACACTGATGGACACTACAGGTACCAGAGGGCTTTGCCAGTAGCCACTGGGCGGGTACCTAAGGTTTAAAAATAGTGCCCACAATGCTTTGCGCTGTTACACGAACCCTGCCTTTGATGAAGTGCATCCCTGCACGAAACGCGTCAGGCGCTTGAAAGCGTGGCATTCTGCTGACTCTGTTGTAGCATCCTGATTAAAACGCTTAACTTAAACCTACCTGAATGGCGGCTCGTCCTTTGGGGGCAACTCTGTGTGATTAATGTTTGACGGCAGGCCCAGCCGTGGACGAAGCCCCGCCGCATGGAAGCGGCCCTTTGATGATGCCAGACGGTAATCACCAGCGGAGCAGGAGGGTGTTTCAGGAGTTTTACGAGGCAGCAGCGCCCAGCAGCTTTTCACGCACACCCACTGGGGGTTTTAATGTTCACTTAAGATGCAGCGCTGAGCACCTTACTGAAGGAACACAGATGGACACTACAGGTACCAGAGGGCTTTGCCAGTAGCCACTGGGCGGGTACCTAAGGTTTAAAAATAGTGCCCACAATGCTTTGCGCTGTTACACGAACCCTGCCTTTGATGAAGTGCATCACTGCACGAAACGCGTCAGGCGCTTGAAAGCGTGACATTCTGCTGACTCTGTTGTAGCATCCTGATTAAAACGCTTAACTTAAACCTACCTGAATGGCGGCTCGTCCTTTGGGGGCAACTCTGTGTGATTAATGTTTGACGGCTGGCCCAGCCGTGGACGAAGCCCCGCCGCATGGAAGCGGCCCTTTGATGATGCCAGACGGTAATCACCAGCGGAGCAGGAGGGTGTTTCAGGAGTTTTACGAGGCAGCAGCGCCCAGCAGCTTTTCACGCACACCCACTGGGGATTTTAATGTTCACTTAAGATGCAGCGCTGAGCACCTTACTGAAGGAACACTGATGGACACTACAGGTACCAGAGGGCTTTGCCAGTAGCCACTGGGCGGGTACCTAAGGTTTAAAAATAGTGCCCACAATGCTTTGCGCTGTTACACGAACCCTGCCTTTGATGAAGTGCATCCCTGCACGAAACGCGTCAGGCGCTTGAAAGCGTGACATTCTGCTGACTCTGTTGTAGCATCCTGATTAAAACGCTTAACTTAAACCTACCTGAATGGCGGCTCGTCCTTTGGGGGCAACTCTGTGTGATTAATGTTTGACGGCTGGCCCAGCCGTGGACGAAGCCCCGCCGCATGGAAGCGGCCCTTTGATGATGCCAGACGGTAATCACCAGCGGAGCAGGAGGGTGTTTCAGGAGTTTTACGAGGCAGCAGCGCCCAGCAGCTTTTCACGCACACCCACTGGGGGTTTTAATGTTCACTTAAGATGCAGCGCTGAGCACCTTACTGAAGGAACACTGATGGACACTACAGGTACCAGAGGGCTTTGCCAGTAGCCACTGGGCGGGTACCTAAGGTTTAAAAATAGTGCCCACAATGCTTTGCGCTGTTACACGAACCCTGCCTTTGATGAAGTGCATCCCTGCACGAAACGTGTCAGGCGCTTGAAAGCGTGACATTCTGATGACTCTGTTGTAGCATCCTGATTAAAACGCTTAACTTAAACCTACCTGAATGGCGGCTCGTCCTTTGGGGGCAACTCTGTGTGATTAATATATATATATATATATATATATATATATATATTACCTACTGGCGGTCGCCAGTAGGTAGTTATAGTTAGGATTTTTTTCAATGCAAAATCTCAAAATTCTATTTGGAATGACTTTGGCGCCGGTTGACGAATCTCCCTGAAAATTTCCTCAAATTTGCCTCGCGGAGCTCCGGTCCTTCCGTGAAAGTTGGGGGGGGATTTGTCAAGCGGAGGCCGAGATAAAAGGGGGGTCCCAAAACGTATTTTCCCCATGTTAATTTCCATAGGGCGGTCAAACTCACTTTTAGCCCGAACGGCTGAATAGATTTCTACCAAACTTGGCAAAATTGTAGGAACTGGTAGCCCGATGTGCCTTTGCTATGTCTCAAGATATGTGCTCCTGTGGATTTTGAGTAATTTAGGTTCAAAATAATATATATCTATAGGCGTGCCCCGGTACGCGCACCGGGGAGTGAACCGGGCACGCTACGCGACTTGCGCGCGGAATTCTGATTGGCTGTCGGGTGTCTGTAAACATTCTAATCAGTCCGGAGCGGCCGCCATCTTGTGTCTCGGTAGGATCAAGACACAAGAGGTGGCAAAAACAAAGGGGGAATTGACCATAAGGGGGCAGGGTAGACCCCCCCTGACCCCCTAGGTTTGATGTGGGGGCTATAAAAGGGCCCCGCTCGATTTTTGCGGGGGGAGCGCCCGGTACGCGCACCGGGGAGCGCACCAGGAAGCGTACCATGGCGAAAAAAGAATGACAGGCTTTTCAAAAATTGTATGTTTATTAATTGTTCTTTTTGGTTTTTTTAATTTTTTTTATTTAAGTACCAACATGTAGGTACCAATGCAGAGTCTAAAATGTAATATACACCGTCTCCTTTGTAGATATCTTGCATGTTGTTACAGAAGTTATTGTGGTAAATGGAATTCATACCATAGTCTGTCAGGAAAGCAGAAACAACATGGAGGCAGGAGATGATAAAGAGATGTTAAATACACATTGGAGATAATATAGTGGGAGAAAGGAAGTAACTATGAGCAACATTACTATGTAACATAAAAAAGTTGCACAGTATATTTTAAGTCTCACTTTATATTATATCTATTTTGGTACTATTTCACAATTTACATATAAAAAAGAATAATGTCTCAAACAATTTTTAATTTTTAAATAAAAATTTATTGCTGTGATTTTTGAAAATCTAAAAGTATTTCCAACATTAATTCGTCAGGTATGTCCTCATTTGGATTCCATGATTCAATTTCTTCTACACAATTAAGTAAGTCTTGGTCCAGAGACTGATCCAAAAGGTCTAATTAATCAATGTCTTCCTTAGGATTGTTTTCCAAATCAATTTCAAATGAAATATTAATTTTATTTTGTTCTCCTTCCATTTTCTTGCTGTAAATTGCATAAAAAATAAATATATCAGTAGAGATAGGGCACTGTTGGGTTTAAGTTCAGACAGGTACTTGTGAGTTTTTAACAGTGAAGTTATCTTTGGGCAGTGTA
The DNA here is from genome assembly GCF_964263255.1 of Lissotriton vulgaris. Classification (NCBI taxonomy): domain Eukaryota; kingdom Metazoa; phylum Chordata; class Amphibia; order Caudata; family Salamandridae; genus Lissotriton; species Lissotriton vulgaris. The sequence goes on from NW_028245329.1 coordinate 82,472, forward strand.
TGGTATGAGGCAGGAAGTAGAAATATAAAAAAGTGTATGTGTAGAAGCCTAATATAATTCATGATTATACCAGAGAAGCCTAATTCAATCTATAACTATAACAGAGAAGCCCATCTCAATCTGTAATTATAACAGAGGGACAGTAAATAACTGTCATTAAACGTTTTTACAAATGAACTTAAAGTACCCCTTCACAAATTTATAACTTACCTTATAGAAAGGTGATGAAGATAAATGACTAAATCTTTTAAAGATGTATCTCAGGTAGCTGTAGTCAAAATGGCCGTGTTACCCTCTCATTTTTCATTTATATTCATGTACATAACCAATCAAATGTTAGGGAAAAAAAAGTAGGAAATGAAAGTAACATTTTAATTGGTTATAAATTCCAACACTTTCATATGTGTTTTTGTCATGTAATTTACCTCAGGATATTTAGACAGGGCTACAGCCCAAATGGCTGAATGGAATACTATCAAATGTGGGATAATGGTAGGGAGTGGTATATAGTAGGGTCTATGCTATATTTTGTGAAAATCTGTCCAGTAGTTTTTTTGTAATTTCGTTTCCCACATTTTTTTCGGAGAGCTCACTGGTGCGCACCCCGGTACGCGCACCGGGAGCGCTACGGGAGTCTGCCATTTTGTGTTTCGGTTGAATTGAGACACAAGATGGAGGACAAACAATGTTGGGAATGGGTAAAAAGGGGCACAGTAGACACCCCCTGACCCTCTAGGTTTTCTGAGGGGAGTTTAGGAGGGGCATATATGCAAAAAAAAAATTGTAAAATTTCGCGGGTGGAGGGCCCGGTACGCGCACCGGGGAGCGTACCGGGGAACGTACACTGGTGAAAAATAGTGAAAAAAGTTAGAGAAAGATAATCATTTTGAGTGATCAGAGGTAGGGTAGCTCTGAAAAGAGCTTTTGGGTTCTGTGGCTGATTTAGGTACCTACAAGTAGGTTCCAATGCACAGTCTTAAATTCAGGAGGAATATTCTATTCCCCTCATCTGAGAAGTGCACACCATCTCCTCTGTAGATATCTTGCATGTTGAAACGCAAGTTATTGTTGTATATTGATCCCATTCCATAGTCTCTCATGTAAGCAGAAACAGATTTATTCACATGTTTCCGGGCTTTCTCAAATTGTGGACAAAATTGGTGTGACCAGTTCCATTTCTGTCTTTGGCATATATTGGAATATACCAAGGCACTTTGTGGAAAAAGTGTCATCAATTGATCAAAGGTGTCCTTTAAAAGCATTTCCAGACCAACCCCAGTCAAAGTGCCCAAGTCATTTCCACCACAGTGCACTATTAAGAGGTCAGGGTTTGGCAGATGCCAAAAGGTTTTCACCAATGGTATCAATTGGTGACATCTCAATCCTCTCTGGCCAATCCACTTGATTTCCACATTTGATAAATCAAGGTTGTGAACATTTCTGCTAGCTGCATACCTTTGAGCCCAGTGGATGTAGCTATGTCCAATAATCCACACAGAATAAATGATGAGAGAACTAAACTAAACTAAAACACTTACTTTCTTGACAAGATCGCCACCATTAAGGCCAACATCCCTCCTCCCTCGCCTGCCTTTGTCGACCCTTCTCCTCCCACTATTCAAAACCTCCTCACCTCTATCCCCCCCCTCACTGAAGAGGTATTCCTGGGGATACTTCCCAAAGAAAAATCAGGTTCCCCGGCAGACATCTGTCCGGCGCGAATCCTCCAACAAATCTACTCCTCCTGTCCTGAACCCCCCATTACCTTCCTTAACAGCTCCCTAGCGCAGGGAGTAGTGACCCCTACGCTCAAATCAGCCACCATAGTGCCCATTCTTAAGAAGCCTGGCGCTGACCCATCCATCTGAGCCAACTACCGCCCCATTTCCCTGCTGCCCTACCTGGGCAAGGTGCTGGAGCGCTATGTCACCGCGGTATTCAGCACCCACGTAGAGGCCAATGGGGGACTGGCTTCCCGCCAGGCTGGCTTTCGACCTAGGCACTCGACTGAATCAGTCGTGGTATCAGTCCTGGACAACCTCAGGAAGGGTATGGATCACAACAAACACCAGGCGCTGGTACTCCTCGATCTCTCCGCCGCATTTGACACGGTAGACCATACCATCTTACTGTCCCGTGTCAAGGCGGCTGGAATTGAGGGATCAGCCCTGGTGTGGCTTTCCTCCTTCCTGAGGGACCGCACTCAGGCTGTCCGGCTAGGAGACTTCACAACCACCCCACTCCCCGTCACGTGTGGTGTCCCCCAGGGTTCTTCCTTGTCTCCCCTACTATTCAATCTTTATATCTTCCCCCTCATCTTCGCTCTTCAGCAGCTGGAGGTCACCGTTTATAATTACGCGGATGACCTCCAGCTCATCTTTGATCTATCCTCTTCTCCCATCTCTGTCTCCAGCTTTCAGCACACCATGACATTCATCAGGGACTGGATGAACCACAACCACCTCAAATTGAACCCGGACAAAACCGAGTTGGTTCTTACCGGTGGTTCTTCCAGTCCCTGGAACTCTCTCTTCTGGCCCCTAACCCTTGGTCTCGCCCCCACTCCTTCTACCACGGTCAAAACACTGGGGGTTAAAATGAATAATCAACTCACCCTTCACTCCCAAATCAGCTCTGTGGTTTCCTCCTGCTTCCCCACCCTCCGAACTATCCGCACTGTCGCTCGTTTCTTCTCCCCCCAGGCACTTAAAATGATCATGGCCGCTCTAGTGATATCACGGCTGGATTATGCCAATGCTCTTTACAATGGCATACCAGCATACAGTCTCAGGAGGCTGCAGTTGGTCCAAAACCAAGCTGCCCGGCTGGTTTTTGGACTCCCACGCTATCACCACTCCACACCCCTCCTCAGGGAGCTTCATTGGCTCCCTGTTAAAGAACGTTCTCTGTTTAAAACTGCCTGCATGGTTTTCCAGGCCCGACAAGGCACCGCCCCCGCCTTCATTTCCCCACTAATAAAAGAATACGCTCCCCCCAGAGAACTTCGTTCCTCCACCAAATCCCTCCTTCAAGTCCCACGCTTCAGACGCAAAAAGTGGGGTGGGTCCAACTTCTCCACCTTGGCCCCCACTTTCTGGAACTCCCTCCCAGACCACCTTCGTGCGGCTACCCATTATGTATCCTTCCGTAAGGAACTAAAAACGTTTCTTTTTAAACAGGCTTTCCCTGCGTAAACCCCCTCCCCGGCTCTACCACCGGATCTTACTTTTGTCTCTGTAGCCAATACCCTCCACTAGCGCCAAGAAACCGTTCGGTGCACGCTGCGCTTTATAAATGTTTTAAATTAGAAATTAAATTAGAAGGTTCTGGTGCAGTCAGATGAAGTGTGGGAATGAAATGGCAGTTGGAATAGTAGGAGTTTACAAAAAATAATTGTGGAGTTTCACTGCTCTTGAATCACAAGCAATGATTGGTGGATTCAGATAGTTGAAAAGTAAAAGTTAGGGTGCATGGTTGTGTTTTGTGAAAGAAGCAATTTGAATGGTTAAGAAAAAGTCAATTAAAGAAACATTTCATCGGATAAGCTGGTGTATTGAGAGGTCAAACATCCTTGCTTAGTTCATTTGCAACATTGTAGAATAAACTTTTGAGCCTGAGAGCTCAGTAAGGAGGGAGTTGCTATGGTAACAGATAGAAAGGGATGAGGTTCGAAGGGTGTTGGTTTGAAAATAGTGAAGGAAGAGTTTTGATTGGTTGAAATGAGGCATATCTGTGTAGAATTAGAGATATTCTGTGCCATTCATGGTTGCAGTATCTGGAGTGCAAACCTTTTGCTCTGCTAAAGAAAAATTGCTGTGTGTGTCTGACATTAGACTCTATCTCCCAAAGCATTTGTGAAGGTAAGAAATTATTCATTTAATTTAGATAGAGACTTGTATGCTCTATGGAGAATATTTGGAAGCAGATTGTTTTTTTTTATGTTGTTCTGTGTCATGTTTTTTGATAATGCTTGGTTAAAACATTTTAATGCACAGAGGAATTGTATTTTGGGAAATAGTGAATTTTCAGTAGTGAAATTGAATGCTTGTACATAGGACCTGTGCTGTGTTTCTAAAATGTTATTTAAAAAACGATTTAGGGGTAAATCCATGCTATTTATATTTTTGAGAATGAATTATTAGTGCTTGCCTCAATAAATAAATATATTTGAACCTTTTACAATGATGTCACCTACACTACCTCAGATTAGGATGCAGATTGAGTTTCCTTCTGGTTGGTTTGTGTCATGTTTTTGGATAATGCTTGGTAAATAGGTTTTGCAGCATAGGGGGATTGCATTATGTAAAATTGAGAAGTTTCTATAGTGACATGGAATGCTTGCACATAGGACCTGTGCTGTGTTTCTAAAATGTTATTTTAAAAACGATGTTGCTGTAATTGAATGCCTTTTATATTTTTGAGAAGGAATTATTAGTGTTTGCCTAATTAAATAAATATATTTGAACCTTTTACAAAGATGTCACCTGCACTACCTCAGATTAGGATCCAGATTGAGTTTCTTTCTGGTTGGTTTGTGTCATGTTTTTGGATTATGCTTGGTAAATAGATAGGGTTTGCAGCATAGGGGAATTGCATTATGTTAAATTGAGAAGTTTCTCTAGTGACATGGAATGCTTGTACATAGGACCTGCGCTGTGTTTCTAAAATGTTATTCAAAAAACGATTTGGGGGGCAAATCAATGGTATTTACATTTGGGCCTTATTTATGATTGCCTTGTGCCGCCGGTGCGTCACTTTTAACATGGGAAAAAGTGACGCACCGGTGGCGCAAGGCCTTCATAAATAAGGCCCTGAGTTTCTTTGCTGTTGGTTTGTGTTTTGCTTTTTGATAATGCTTGCTATCAACATTTGCAAGATAGAGGATTTGTATTTTGTGAAACAGTGAGGTTTCAGTAGTGAAATTGAATGCTTGTACATAGGACCTGCGCTGTGTTTCTAAAATGTTATTCAAAAAATTATTTTGGGGGCAAATCAAGGGTATTTACATTTGGGCTTTACTTATGATTGCTTTGTGCCGCCGGTGCGTCAGTTTTAACATGGGAAAAAAGTGACGCACCAGTGGCGCAAGGCCTTCATAAATAAGGCCCTGAGTTTCTTTGCTGTTGGTTTGTGTCTTGCTTTTTGATAATGCTTGCTATCAACATTTGCAAGATAGAGGATTTGTATTTTGTGAAACAGTGAGGTTTCAGTAGTGAAATTGAATGCTTGTACATAGGACCTGCGCTGTGTGTCTAAAATGTTATTCAAAAAACGATATTGGGGGCAAATCAATGGTATTTACATTTGGGCCTTATTTATGATTGCTTTGTGCCGCCGGTGCGCCACTTTTAACATGGGAAAAAAGTGACGCACCGGTGGCGCAAGGCCTTCATAAATAAGGCCCTGAGTTTCTTTGCTGTTGGTTTGTGTCTTGCTTTTTGATAATGCTTGCTATCAACATTTGCAAGATAGAGGATTTTTCAAACACAGAACAGGTCGTATGTACAAGCATTCCACGTCACTAGTGAAACTTCTCAATTTTACATAATACAATTCCTCTATGCAGCAAAATCTTTTTACCAAGCATTATCAAAAAACATGACACAAACTAACAAGAAAGAAGCTCAATCTGTTTCCTAATCTGAGGTAATGCAGATTACATCATTGTAAAAGGTTCAAATATATTTATTTAATGAGAAAGACACTATTAATTCCTTATGAAAAACATAAAAGCCATTTAATTACCCCAAAGTCGTTTTTAAAATTACATTTTAGAAACACAGCACAGGTCCTATGTACAAGCATTCAATGTCACTACTGAAAATTCACTATTTCACAAAAGACAATTTCTCTATGCAACAAAATGTTTAAACCAAGCATTATCCAAAAATATGACTAATCTGAGGAAACATAGATGACATGATTGTGAAATGTGTTAATATATTTTTTGAATCATGCAGATACTATCTAATCAACCTTTTTTCTTTGTAATATTCTAGCCTTGAGTTACTCCCTATTACACCTTTTGTCTGTTTTATACCGTCTCTCTTTCTCTTTCTGACTTTTTTTCTCTCTTCCTGTTACACCCTCTGTCTTACCTACTTCTTGTAACATCCTGTCTCTGATTTACTTCCTCTTACACCCTCTCTCAAACTTACTCTCCGCCTCTTCCTTTACAGGTTTTCTCTGTTTTAGTCTCTTTTACAACCTTTTCTCTTCTAACACCCTCTCTCTGTGTTACTTCCTGTTACACCCTCTCTCTGTTTTACACCCTGTTACATCCTTTTTCTGACTTACTCCCTTTTTTGACTTACTCCCTCTCCCTATTACATCCTTTTTCTGTCTTTCAACATATTATACACTCTCTTTGTCTTAGCCCTTTTGTATGTTTTACTCCCTCTACCTGTTTCTTTGTCTGAGTCTCTCTGTAATTTTGTGTTACTCCCTCTAGCTGTTTTTCTTTGTCTTACTCCTAGTTATATAGTTGCTGTTGGATAAACTTATATATGTTGAAAATTAGTGTTTATATTGTTTGCTTATTGTCATTGCTTTGTTGTTTGCTAATAGTGGTCTATAATGTGTTATTTTTTTCGTTACCACAGATTGAAATCAACATTTGGAAAGTAAGCAAAAATGCCGTCAAGGCAAAGGAGAAGAAAAAATACCATACGGAATACAACAAAATCAGCAACGGAATTAAAGGAATCCTCTACAACAAGTACTTTAAAAAACACCAAAAAAGCTCCTGGTAAGACAACTAAGTCTTTTTTTCGCAACATATGTAGAACAAAAACAAATGTTAACGGTAATGTGAAGTTCCAGAAGGAGAGAGCAAATTTGAAAAGGAAGGAGAGGCCCTCAAAAAATGTCTCTACTGGAGCAGGAGAGAAGAGTATGGATAGCAATAGAAGGCAAAATGTATTTAGGGACATTCGTAGACGAATGTTTCGCAATAGGGTAGTTTTAAATTTGCTAAAAAATGAAAAGAAAGGTAAACAGAGAGCTGCTTTTTACAAGAAAAAGAAAAGTGTAGAGAAGATTGTTGATCAGGCTTTTGAAGTTAAGAAAAAATTATTTATTTTAGTAATCAATAGAATTAGGATACTTAACAAGGCAATTGATGTTTTCAAATCGAACAGTAGATGGAAAAGAATAATTAATCGGACTAATTTTTGTGAAGTAATTTCTGGAGAATGGATGCATGGTTCAAGTTCTGAGACACTTTTTTAATGAGGAGAGTTACTTTCAGGAAAATGATTTGGTGCATGCAGTTGACACCAGTGGTCGAGCATATCAGGTGAAAATTGGTTGTCCTATGGAAAAAGAGAAACTTGTGTCTAGAGATGCAGAAGAGGTGTTAGCAGATGAAGTTTTAGGGAGCCGTACTAAGGGTCCAGTGTATACATGGAAGTGCAGTAGTATTTGTAGTGTGCGACAGGATTCAATCGATTTGCTTCGACATTTCTTACGTACATATAGTAAGAAAAGTGTAAAACAGAAAGTGAAGATCTTGCGAGAGTAGATCCTTGCAGAGTGAGAGAAAACACAGGTTTGCATGGGCATTCACTGGCTTGTCCTTCTAGAAAAGTATGTCAGAGTGTTCTTCACCATTTTAGGATGTTAGCAGTGCATCATAATAAGGTGAGGAAATTAGTAAGAAGGTTGTATTATGCAAAAAGTCCAGCACTTAAGCTTAAACAGTTAAACAGTGCTCTTTTGCATGGATCTGAAGTAGATGTGAAGACTTTTTGTGAAGAAATTGAGTTTTGTTATTTTGGGAACAAAGAGGACAGTGTAGAAAAGGATATAGTAATGGATGGTAATGTGGAAGACAATGTACAGATTTCAAGTATTGAAAAGTTTGACGAGGAAATTACCAAGTTTAAGGTGAAATCAAGTGAAAGGGATAATTTAACTTGTGTGTGTTGTCGACGGACTCATTGTAAGATTCAGACTAAGTTAGTTGATTTATATGCAAAATGTGAATTTGAAAATAATAGTGAATGGAAGGATTTTGTAAGGTATTTGTTTGTGGAGAATTCTTTCGATTTGAGTTTTGATCAACGTATTTGTACTTATTGTTTGAAAAAATTTAATGAAAATAGAATGCCTGCTAGAGCTGTTCATAATAATCTTCAGCTGATAGATATTCCTACTGAATTGATGGATTCAAATACTTATAAATCAATTTTGATTCAATGTGTCCATCCTTTTCAAGCTATTGTTCGCATGGAGCCTAAGATAGGGAAATTACCTCCTACAGATTTACAAAGAGGATTAAAGGGAAGAGTTGTTTATTTACCTCTAGATGTCAAGAAAAATATTGATACAATTGGTGTAGAAAGAGTAAAAGAGGATCCTCTGGTTATTCTAGTTAATGGGGTTCCGACAAAGAGTAAGAAAATCTGGCAAGATTTAGTGCATGTTAGGAAAGTCAAAAAGGCAACGTTGTATTTGGTCAAAAACAATGAGTACTATAAAGATGTAAGTGTTGGAGCAGAGGAAACAGCTACAGAAGAAGACAGTGATTGTTCAGTTGGCCAAATTGAAAAAGTTGATGTTTCTAGAAGTGAAGAAATATATGAACATTATACTGTTCATCCTTTGCATTCCACAGAAGTAATGGGGAATGCAATTGACTTGTTTCAAATGAAAGCAGCATAAGAAAGTCCTATTAGTGTATGGGAAGAAAGTTTGGAAGCTCGTTGTTTTCCACAGATATTTCCAACAGGTCGAGGTGGACGATATGACGATCGACCAGTTCAAATTCCTGCAGCTGAATACCGGACTTTAAGATTATATGCTGAAGATCCAAGGTTTCGTCAATGCATTCAGTATTTGTTTCATCTACTGTATGATAGTGATTTGTCTGGGCTTTCTTATGCAGTTAATCATATACTGAAAAGTGGAGCTCATCTGCAAAATGTTTCGGCGAGGGACTTTATGGAGAAAGTCAATCTGCAAGACAGTATTTTGGAATCTCAGCTAATCAATCTCATGGCATGTCAGCATGGAACAAACAAGTATTGGTTCCGTTGTCATAGAGAATTGAAATGTATGCTAAGAAACTTGGGAACTCCTACATGGTTCCTCACTCTTAGCTGTGCTGAGTATGCATGGGACGACTTACTTCAATTTCTACGAGAGGCAAATGGAAACATACAAAATATAGAATTGAAAACACCTGGAGAACTGTTTTCTTTGGATCCAGTGAATGTTTGCAGATATTTTAATCATAGATTTGAAGCTATGATGTCTTTTATTACCAACAAAAAAAATCCTCCCCTTGGAGAGGTTTTGGATTTCTTTTGGAGGAAGGAATATCAAGCGAGAGGTGCTCTTCACATACATATGTTGTTATGGATTAAAGATGCACCGAAATTTGGAACTGATTCGGATGACACAGTGATGAGTTTCATTGAAAAATATTCAACATGTGCTGTTCCAAAAACTACTGAAGAAAACAGTTTAAGGCAACTTGTTTTACGTTTTCAATCTCATCGTTGTGGAAAGTACTGTCGCGAAAATTTAAAAACAAGGAGAAATTCTACACGAAATGTCGTTTCGCGTTTCCACGACCAGTGATTTCTAAAGGAAGAGTAAATAATTTGATGTCTTCTCTGCGGCATACTGTGACAAGGAAATCACCAACAAATACATACAATTTAAAAAGAAAAGAAGAGTCCAAGTACAACAACGACTGCAACCCAGTGATTTTATCCATGTGGAATGCTAACATGGATATTCAGTTCGTTGCTGACAGCTCTATTGCTGTGCCTCGATATGTGACGTCTTACATCACAAAAAAAGAAAAGACTGAACTGAAGGAAATGTGGGAAGACATTTCACATGAAAAGAGTATAAGTAAAAAATAATACAGTTTCAGTCTGAAGATGTTGTCGCATCGAGAAATTGGAGCATATGAATGTTCTGATCGGTTATCATCAGCAAGTCTCTATGCCAAATCAAGAACAATCATTTGGGTGAGTCTAGGTCTTGCTGCAACACGAAACCGAGTTTTGAAATCTGTACAAGAAATTGAATATTTGACGGAGAAAGAACCAAACAGTACAGATATTTTGAAGACAAACACGTTGGATACATACTATCCAAATAGAAGTACTCACCTTAAGAACACTTGTTTGTATGAAGTTCTGCAAAACTACAGTTATAAAAGGAACATCACAGAAGATATCAATAATGGAAAATATGCTGTCATTGGGTATGAAGGATGTCTAGTGATGCAGAGAAAAGGCCATTTGATTAAACATCGAAAATTGAGTTGCGAATCTCCAGACAAAAGAGAATTTTACTATTTAGCTCTTTTGCAACTATTTAAGCCATGGCGTACAGAAGAGGAACTACTTGGAGATTTTCTCTGTTATGAAGACTCTTTTAATGCAACCAAGGATACCATAGAATGTCCTGTTTTTCCAAATTATCTGCAAATGTTGAACGAAGAAATAGAGCAAGAAACCACAATTGCTGAAGAGATTGCTAGAGACAGTTCTCAAGACAGTCAGAGTTCTACTTCATTGAGTCAGGATCCACTAGGAGGACCAATTATCCAAAAGGAAGCTGCAACTGCCCTGGATGAGGTGGAAAGAGCTATGGAACAAGCTCAAGAGGATGTAGTTAACTTAAAAGATTTGGTAAAGCAACTAAATGTTGAGCAGAAAATGATATATGACGAAGTCACAGAACAGGTAGAACATGGATTCAGACATGAGAAAAAAGAGTGCTCAGTTACATCATTTAAGCCTGTCCGACTGTACGTAAGTGGAGAAGCGGGAACAGGAAAACGTTTTCTGATTAAAGCCACTGCAACTTATTCGCAGAAAAGGACTGAATCACCGCTGTCTTGTGTTGTAACCGCTCCAACTGGACTGGCAGCACTTAACATTAAAGGGATTACTCTACATCGTTTGCTGATGCTGCCAGTTGAGCATTATAATAAATTGCATTACAACAAGCTATCTGGAGATGCGTGTTCTGAAGTTCCAGAGTCCTGAAGAAAATGAAACTTCTTATCATTGATGAAGTAAGCATGGTCTCAAATCTAATGCTTGCTTTTGTGCATTTGAGAATGCAAGAAATTCTTAGAACAGAGTATGATGTGTTATTTGGAGGAAAACACATTATTGTTTTTGGAGATCTACTGCAGTTGACTCCAGTAAAAGGACAACCAGTGTTTAAAATGCTCACGCATGAAGATACCAGGAAGTCGCTTGGAAGCATTGGAAACGTTAATATATGGTTACATTTTAAATATGCAGAACTGCTTCAAAATATGCGACAGGCAACGGATAAAGATTTACAAGATGTAAGAATCGGAAAAGTAAGTGAGCTTGGGAAAGAAGCTTTACATGCTCGATTAATTTCAAATTTGTATCCAAATGAAAACATTCTTCCAGAGAATATTTTTTTTAAAATTACTGAGAAGAAATCTGGGATATGTTTGATGCCAACTCTGCAAGAATGTTCCATCTTCAACAACAAAATGTTAACGTTAGAAAATGAAGAGATTGTGAAACTGGAAGCAATAGATAAAATAGAGCATATGGGTGCAACAATTGTTTTGTCAGAAAATTTGAAAACAAAAGTGGATTCATTAGAGAAGAGTATATCTAAAACAGCTGGTTTTAAAAAGACTCTGAATGTGTGTTTAAATTGTCATATCATTTTGAGAAGGAATTTAAATGTTGAAAGAGGTCTGGTAAATGGAGCAATGGGTCATGTTGTTGATTTTGTGAATTATAGAAATAGAGATGGAATTGAATTTTTAAAAATAAAATTTGATAGCATTGAGCAAGTACAACAAATCAGTCGTTGTTCTGCTAGATTTTTGCTTGTAAAAGACTAATATGTTCGCCAAAAACAGTTTCCTGTTTGTTTGGCATATGCGGTGACAATTCATAAATTTCAAGGTTTAAGTGTAGATAGTGCTTTAGTGAACATTGGAAGTTCTGTGTTTAAAGAGGGTATGGCATATGTGGCATTATCACGAGTCAGAACTTTATCAGGATTGTACTTGATTGAGTGTGATGAGACAACGATTTGTGCAGATGTAGATTGTGTTAAAGAATACAATAGGTTAAGAAGAGAGTATGCTCCACATTTGCCTCAATATCCTCTGTTTGAAAACCGTGTGGTAGGCCGAAAAAGAAGAAATGAAAATAATTGCAGTTAGGTAGTAGCAAAAAGACAAAAAGTAGATGGAAACTGTAATTGTAAGCAGAAAGAAAAATCATTCTGTTCAAGATGTTGTTGGATTTCAATTTGAAAACAGTTCTGGTGTCAACTGCTATGCTAATGTAGTGGTTTATGTTGTTTTTTTTCTTAAAACTTTACAAGAACAGATTGTTGAAAATCGGGATCAAAGATTCTGCGGTTTATTGAATTCTTTGTTTCAGAAATGTAGCAGTGATAGAGCAAAAATAGAAAGTGTAACAGAAATTCGAAATATTTTAGGCATGTTTTCTGGTCAAGATAAGTTTTCACAGAACATTCAGCAAGATTGTCAGGAATTTTTAATGTATATGTTTGAGGTTTTGGAAGATGAAGGTGTAGATGTAGAAAATCTTTTTAGCCTTTCTTATCAATGGCAGCTTGATTGCCACAATTGTAGTTTATCAAGTACTACTAAAATAGACACTGAAAGATTTATTTATTTGACTTTACCAGACTGCAAATCAGTGTCATTTAATAATCTAGTTAAAGCAGCTGATCATAATATGGTGTGTACCCAATGTAAGTGTCCAATGCTGTCCACATTATTTATACAAACTTATGGTCAGTATGTCATTTTAGTTTTCCAACGATGTAGACCTGATGGAACTAAATTGACAACTTGTATCAAAAATGTTGTGGCTTCTCAGTTATCAATTTCAGGAAGAACATTTAGAACTGTAGCTATTATTTATCATGACGGTCCTTCGACAACGGTATAAAAGGGGGTGGTGATGAACGGAGCATCTGAATCAATCAAACACTCACACCCAGTCAAAAGATCTGGGTTTGATCCATCACCGTTCTTTAGCCCACTCTGCCACCCCAGTTCAGACATGGCCACATGCAAATTAGTCTGACCCTGTGCCTAATGGGAACAGTCCAGCCCGAACTGCCAAGCCATGTCTTCCCTGGACCAGAAACAAGCTTCCGAGGACCGGTTTGTGGCATTCCAGCCGTCTTCAGTCCGGCTTGCTTGAATCCAGTGGCAAAGTGAGCAAGGGACTCACGTCTGAGCATACCCTGCCACACTTATGGCGGCCAAAAGCGGTACAAAAGGGGGTGGTGATGGACGGAGCATCTGAATCAATCAAACACTCACACCCAGTCAAAAGATCTGGGTTTGATCCATCATCGTTCTTCAGCCCACTCTGCCACCCCAGTTCAGACATGGCCACATGCAAATCAGTCTGACCCTGTGCCTAATGGGAGCAGTCCAGCCCGAACTGCCAAGCCATGTCTTCCCTGGACTGGAAACAAGCTTCCGAGGACCGGTTTGTGGCATTCCAGCCGTCTTCAGCCCGGCTTGCTTGAATCCAGTGGCAAAGTGAGCAAGGGACTCACGTCTGAGCATACCCTGCCACACTTATGGCGGCCAAAAGTGGTACAAAAGGGGGTGGACAACATCAGGACATTATACATGCTACTTAAAATGTCAAAAAGGTTGGAGTTACTGCAATGATTCTCATTTGACTTATAAACAATGTTTGCCTTTTGACTTAAAAAATTCTTACCTAGTGTTTTTAGAACCAAAGTTTTAGTAAAGGTAATTGGCCTTTGAAGACGGGAGCAGTTAATAAAAGGTAGTTAGTTAGTTAGTTTAATGTTTAAAATTATTTATCTCATATAGGTACTGTAAGTGGATCTCATAGTAAGTGATATCAGTTTCATAGGAAATGTTGAACATGGGTGATCAAAAAAGAGAATATGAATTTTTAAACATTGTGAAAATGTCATATGAGCTTTTCTTTGAAAATTTCGGGTAAACGGTAATTTCAGAGTTTAATTAGAGAAAATTCAAAATATACTCATATATCCGACACTATTTGGCCATAAGGAAAGTTCAAGGTATGAGTAATAAGTCATAACTTAACACAAGGAGGAAAATTAAAACGTTGAGAATTATTTCAGATGTTCTTAGATCTTTTTTCATAGAAAGTCGATGAAATGGAAGTTTTAGAGAACAGCAGAGTATTTTCCTATGAAAAGGACCTTCACTATCTACTATTTGGCCTCAAGGAAAAGTAAGTGAATCAAAGATTAGTGTACATATATGATTTGTAAGTTTATATGTTTTTTTTAAACACAATCTTTTAGATTGTGTTTTTATTCCCGCTGTTATATGATGAAGAGTTTGAACTCACTGTTTTAAGTGAAATTCAATATATTCTGAGAACAGCAAAAATAAACTACGTAACATATTGTATAAGTCATTCCATAGTTTGCATTGTGTAATTTATATTGTATTCCCATTGTCTCACACTCATTTTCCTTTTTCCACCCTTATTCAGCTCTCTTTACTTTCTTTCACTTTGTTTCATCGCTGTTCCTTCACTCCACTTCTTTCACAACTCCTCAATCCAATTTCAACTGTCTGCATTTCCTCTCTCCCTTGCACCACTTTTCAGGTTTCTCACAGTCTCTCAGTACCACTGCTTTAGTTCTCTTCCCCTCTCTTTCCTTCTTTCGCTCCTTTACTCTTTTTCCTTTCTTCACTCATTGTACTGCACTTCACTCAGTCCTTCTCTTTGTCTTTCTGTGTACTTACTTCCTCACTCCTTTTTCCTCTATCGTTCTATATTAACCTCATTCCTTTCATCCCTTCACTCTGTGACTCCCCTTCACTCACTCTCAGTCATCTTCAATTCCTCTTTCTTGTAAATGGATCCTCATTTAGACTCCTTTCCCTTTCACTCATTTTCCTTTTACTTACTTCTCTTTCCTGATTTCGTTTTGGTATCTCACATTCTTTTAGTATCTTACTTACCTTCAGTAATTTGTTCTCCTTCTATTTCTTTCTCCCTCTTTTTTGTCTTTCTACATTACTTTATTTACGTTTCTGTATCCTTCACTCTTGCTTTATTTCTTAGTACACTTTTTTGATTTTTTACCTCTTGACCTGTTTCTTCTATTTTAAATTATATATTTTACTAATTATAACTTTTTTTTTCTTTCACAGATATAAAGTGTATTTTAAACATGCAATTAAGTTTTCATTAATTATATGGTAAGTGTGACTACAAAATGTAGTTTATCATCCCCCTTTGGTTTAACTTCACTACTTTTCTCACACCCTACCTCACCCCTGTTTCCTTAATATGCTTCCCTCACTTATTCTTATCCTCCATGTTTATTTCCCTTTTCCTTACTTCCTAACACATTCAACTTTCAGTCTTCCTGCTCACCCACACTCCCTCACTTTCCTTTCTTTTCTGGTTCACTCAGTCCCTTTCTATCCTTCCTTCCTTTACTCTTTCTGTTCTTTCTCTCTGTCACTCCCCATATCTTACCCTTATTCACTTTTATCTACTCTCTATCACTTCTCTTTACTTACACTCACTGCTCTTTTCTTTCCCTCCGTTACTGCTGTTCCTTTTGTCATGAGTGATGTCACTGACCATGTCATGAGTCATGTAATATGTGACGTCATCAGCAGTGCATTACACGTGCAAGTTATAGTGAGTCCAACTAACTATAACGTGGAATTTCAATGGTTTTATGTCAGTAAAATTTCCAGCTAACTATAACTGGTGTGAAACCTATGGTTTTTTCAGTGAATATATATATATATATATATATATATATATATATATATATATATATATATATATATATATATATATATATATATATATATATATATATATATATATATATGACATCCAACGATAACCTCAATGGGGTATCCCTCGTCGAGTGGGGGTGGCGCGCTGCCGGTGAGGTAACCGGTGCTCAATATCCAAACAAAACGGCGTTCCAAGCGCGCACTCAGGTACCATAAGAATCCACACCAGAATGCAGGTCTGTCAAGTAAGTAGGGTTTATTCACGCCATAAGCCCTACGTGACGCGTTTCGCACCCCATGAGTGCTTGTTCACACAATAATGCTCGAAAAGTTTGCTGTTTTTACCGTGTGTCTACAGTAAACATTGACAAAGGACTCATCTGTCTTAACATAATTAAGAGAGCGCCATCTTATAATGGTTCTGACTGTCTTGCATTGATGGTAAATTGCTGTGATATACAGCAGATATCTGGCGTTATAACCACAAACGAAAATTTACTAAACATTTAGCACATGTTTCGTTAAGTAGACCAGGTAATCAAAATGACTGACATTATGCATTGGCCTAAACAGGTATACCTTCATGCTTGTTCATAAAGTTATAAATAATAACTATAAACAATTAAGATCCCGCAAGAATATGCCATGCAAATACAAACATATATCGCGGTTATCCAATCACCTGCTAGCACTCATAGCACGTGATCGGCAAAGGAAACACATGGCGGTTCCCATGGTGACGTTACGTTAGTCTTGTACACCGATGCAAGTGTACGGCACAGTGAATGTTTACTGGGCATATGGGAATACTTGAGAATGGTTGTTGATCCCCCCTGGTTAGTGGGTAAAGTCCAACCATAGTACGACATGCGAGTTTCTAATCCCCTGGCTAGTGGGGGAGGTCATGTTTATCGTGGTCAATGTCCCAGACATAACAGTCTGTCACAGTCTATGTGTCAAAACACGGTTCAGCAAAAGGTGAGCAATATGTAAAGGATCAGCCTCGAGAAAAACCCCGTTCCAAATACCCATAAGTGTTTCAGTGTACTGTGATACAACATAAAAAGACAACATACTTGGAGCGAAGAATGGAGAAGGCCAAGTTGAAAGGACTCGGGTACTAGGATCACAAGCCTGAGAATAAGTCCCACCCTTTCAACCTGTAGGGAAAAGTATATAAGGACCAATGTCAAAATGAGGAAAAACATTCAATCATGCTAGTAAATGACAGTAGAATTCATTCCTGATGTAAATGCACATTATATTCTTCATCAAGATTATGTCCTTTCGGAAAACGTGTGCAGAGACCAATGATGTGTCTCGACTCTCGTTGTCTAAGTCTTAAAGCTCGATTCCCACCCCTCGTGGATAGGGTTACCTGTTCTACAATATAGTACCTCAGAAGTTTGGCATTGGAAAAATGATGACTTTCAAAATGCCTAGCAATAGGCTACTGTTTGTCTCTGTTCGTGATAGCTCTGGTATGTTCCAATATACGTTGTTTGGCCATTTTTGTGGTACTGCCCACGTATCTCAGTTCACATGGGCATACCAATACGTACACCACAAACATGGTCGTGCAGGTAAGGAATTGTTTTATGGTTTCCATCTTGTTGGTACTCGGATTCCAATATTCCTTAACCATATGGCTGTTCGAGCAGGCTTTGCAGTGTCCGCAAGGAAAAAATCCGGGGAGATCCACCCCCCGTGGTACAGTGTCACTAATCATATTGTGTACCAGTAGGTCACTTAAGTTACGTCCCCTGCGGTAGGTAATGCTAGGTCTTGCTGGTATGGTACTACCTATGATGGGATCGTTTTTAAGAATATCCCAATTCGTTGTGATACTTTTCTTTATTTGTTTGTAGTTACCGTTGTAATCAAGGATAATCCAGCTAACTATAACTGGTGTGAAACCTATGGTTTTTTCAGTGAATATATATATATATATGTATATATATATATATATATATATATATATATATATATATATATATATATATATATATATATATATATATATATATATATATATATATATATATATATATATATATATATGAGAGAGAGAGTCTGGCTTTGAATTTGTTCTAACTTCAAGGTATTGATTCAGGCTTATATTATGTTGTCCTAATGATCACACTGTAGTTTGAGTTCTAGATTGTTGGGAATACCCTTTCCTCTCAGGCTACTAAAAAGGTCTATTGACCATAACTGAATTGAAAGGGCCAGCCCAGAGCATTCTCAAGCTTCAGATTTCCCAACAATCACGCTAATATATCTTGGTAAAACACAGTACATGAGAAGCAGGATATGTGGGGGCTCAAGGGGCAGTGGAAAGAGAGAAATTGGTGGATTTTAAAAGGGATTTAAAATGCATTTTTCAAACGAATCAAGATTTTTTAGGGCCCTTAAAACAGGGACATTAGAATGTGTGTGTATGTGTTTTTGTCAGTGAAGGCATATAACAATCACAGATGAAAACCAACAGATACCACCATACCCAACTGAAAGCAATTGTACTCAACTATGTACTAGAGAATATTACCCCAAATACCCCCACCAAAGCTACACCCCTATCATAAGAATACAATCCCAAAATCAACTTTCTGCACTGCCCCACTGATCCATCAGATCTGAGTTACAGGCAGTTTA